>NC_135571.1:1913110-2213110 GCF_964340395.1 Glandiceps talaboti
TAATAAAGTCGTCTAAAATATGGCTTGTGAAAAATTAAAATATAGATTTTTTCATACAAGCTTTCGCATTTTTTGTGTAAAAATGTTATAAACATGTATTAAGATTTCTTGGTTAAAATGTACAAAATATCTCTACACGTTGATGAGTTGTCACAGCAATTTGCGACACTGTAGTGCACTACGACTACGTTAACATTACTCTTTTACGTTAGTTAGTTTGTTTTCCACTTCTTTCCTTGTTTTTGGAGACAAAACTAATAATCTTGAAAATGTTCTGATAGTATACTTCATTTTGTACTTTGTTTCATTTGTTCTGTATCAACCTGAAGAGCATAGAGCATGCGCAAAATGGCAATACTTGTATGTACATCAAGCATACACGTTCTGGGGATAACCGACCTCCACCGTTTACAATTTCAAGGTTTCATTGTGGTTAATAAGTTTTAAAATGTTTCATAAATGTCTCCTTTATTTTCAAATGGCAGTTTTCATACTTCAGACTCCGTAACATTGGCATCACCATTCAGTTTCTGACTGTCGTTTGGGTAGTAACCAACGTCGCTCGGTACACTGTTGTCATAGCCCGAATTTTCCTTGTAGAAATTATCCGGGTGATAGTCTCTATAATCGCCTGAATGAATATCGCGCCTTGGATCGAGGGTAACTTGGTGTTTGGGAATAGAATCAGGGTCCTCGTATTGCGCCTCCGGGGCATACTCATCCGGAAGTGGCGGTCGTCGAGGAGCATCGTCGATCAGGTCTATGTCATCGAACCTGGAACGAGGTGATTGTACTGGTCGTTCATCGTCGTCAGCTACGGCGTAATTTGAGTAACCTCCGCGACGTCGTGGCTCACTTTCGTAGAAATTGTCAAGTGGCAAGGGCGGACGTGCTGGTGTTGACTCGCCAATTGGTTTTGGTGGATATGGTCCGTTTGTATCTGGCGTGGTCATAGTTGGAATTTGCGTGAGACCCTTTTTCCCCTTCCCGCTCTTTGGAGTGTCGTCAGGTCGTCGACTATCTTTCATTTCAACGTCTACTGCCTCAGGGTTTGCGCTACTTTGATATTTCCGTGGTGTTATAGTTTTAAATCCTGCTTCTCCGAATCCACCGTCGTCTCCATCAGGGCCTGGTGTCTGCACAGTTTGGTGCCCATATTTGTTGCCGATATCTTCTGTGTCGGGATCAAACCGAACGACTGGTGCAAACGATTTGTTGTAAGAATTTTGCAAATCAAGTCCGTAATTTACATACGATCCTGGCGGAAGTACAGTAGTAATTGAGCCAGCCGTCACCCCAGTCTGAACCGTATTCAGGGTATTCACAGTTGAAACAGAACCTGCCTGTGAGGGCGTTCTTATCATTTTGCGAGTGTCGTCTTGTCGAGGTGATCTGAAATTCAGACCGACGCGGTAGAGAACCATAAACAGTGAGCAGTTAATGTACATGAACACTTCATACAGAACTGGTACTATCATCATTTTAATCAGCGTACGCTCCGTTAAAGGAAATAACACGCTGATGATGGTAACAGCAAGTGCGACGTTTTGACAGCTCATTTCCAAGGCAACAGTTCTACACTCCGAGTGATGCAGACAGGCACAGAAGCCACACAGGTAGCCAATGATGAGAGCGAGCAGAGAAAACAACCACGCACATATCCATGGTCTCCAGTTCCCAAAGACTACTCCAGGGTCACCAATTATGACGAGAACGATGTAAATAAGAGCCAGGAATATTGCCATCGGGAACATCACCTGGAAATAAATGGGAAACAATAGTCAGTCACAAAGGAGAAAACAAAACAAACATCGGAAGCCCTGAAAATCGAAATTCTTTAAATCTCTCCTAATTTCGCCATGTGAAAGTTTGTTCTGGTCCTTTGGAAATAATAAAGTAACTTAGGGGGTCCATCGTCTTCTTGTCAAGGAAATCGACAATTACATTTTATTTTCCCATAGCGTTATAAAAGTAGTCAGTGGCCATATTGGATTCTATAGTGGCTTAATTTTGGACATCATTATTTGAACTGCGAATGAGTTTGAGTTTGTTCGAACAATGTCACAGAAAAAGTTCAGTTCATTTTTTGATTCAGAGGCGCATTCTGTGTAAACGAACATTATATGTGTGTGTGAATAAAGTTTAGGAAGTGATTTTGTCTTCGGCAAAATAGACCTTACGTCAGCACTGTTTGCATAGGGCCTCAGACCACTCTTTTGTACTAGTCGGGTCGGAGGTAGGGCGTATACCGGTTTAAGGTTTTCTGCAAGGGTTTATGGGAAAACTCTGTGATGACATCGCAAATACCCGGATTTCTTTGTCTTGGCACTTTATTACCTATTATTATCACTTCCGTTTTTGTTTGAAAGCGAATTACAACAACTTGATTTACCGAATTTGAAAACAAGAAGACAAGGCATGGTTATGAATTGGACTGTTCGTGACTTACATTTGCCGCTGTTTTCATTTTATGACCAACTTTCGCCCGTAAGAGGACGCCCAAACCCAATGGCAGCAACATGACCGCGACAATAATCGCGATGTATCCAAAGTTGATAAAGTCAATATCCAGACTCCATATTCGTGTATAGATGAAAATTGTGAACGGTGTTACTGCTAGGGCAAGAAGTGAACACAACCCCGTCAGAGCCGCACTGTAACAAAACATAGGGCAATAAACAGTTACTGTAACTATCTAAATTCACAATATGTCGTCAAAATTGACTAGTAAGATATAGGAACATTTTACAATTTTGTCTAACGCAATGGATAGATATGTAGATACACAGATGGGTAGGTATGTAGACACAGAAAGATAGGCAGACAGACAGACAGACAGACAGACAGACAGACAGACAGACAGACGGATTGATTTAGATAGATATATAGATAGATAGATAGATAGATAGATAGATAGATAAATAAATATATAGTAGGTAGGTAGGTAAGTAGACAAAGAGAGACAGACAGAAAGACAGAGAGACAGACATACAGATGGATTTAGATGGATGGATGGATAAATAGATAAATATATAGACAGTTGGACGGACGGACATAGACAAATAGATAGATAGATAGATAGATAGACAGACAGACAGACGGATAGATGGATAGATAGAGAGATAGATAGATAGATAGATAGACAGACAGACGGATAGATGGATAGATAGAGATAGATAGAGATAGATAGATAGATAGATAGATAGATAGATAGATAGATAGATAGATAGATAGATAGATAGATAGATAGATAGAGTTGTGTTTGAAATGCTCTTGTAATGTCCATAGTGCCTATTCTAACCCAAACACGTGTCGTTGGCTTTCAAATCTAGCGATCCTACACCAATAGATTTGAAACATTTTGATGCTCAGAATTGTATGTTTTGAATGTCAAATTACCACTTATCTGTATTCCAAGTACCTAGGATCACAAGATTTGATTAGAAAGTCAACGAGAAGTCCACCGATAGTTCCATCCCATTGATCCATTCATCTATCTATATATCTAATCCACAGCTCCCTCCCTCCCACCTACGATCAATCCTTCCAACCCATTCGATCCCATCCAAATTGTTTTGTAAATTAAAAATCCAAAATAATTCCCAAATCCTCATCCATATGACCACTTTAAATAAAACATTCTATTTGTAAGTGCAATATCTAACCATTTACGAAATCGCCAAACTTGAATATTTCACTTACCTTAGTGTTATCTCAGCCCTGACCCAATTCGTGAAAAACACCGATACCCAGACTCCAGGGCAACATGCTAAAATCACAGTACCACACGCCATAACTTGATTTAAACTCAAAACCATAACACAGGCAAATCCCAACAGTGGCATGAGAGCGAACTGTGACATCACACCAACAATCATTCCGACTGGTCTTTTCTTTGATCCCTCCTTGGCGTCTTTACATACCAGGTTACAGCCTAGTCCAAACATAATGAAAATCAAAGTAGCAGGCCCGACAATCTGAATTCCTAACATTACGGGACTCGCCAGAACGCCGACGCCATCATGTTTTTCCCTCGGGAAGGGTCCGTCTGCGTTTTCAGAATCAGACATCTTTACCGACAACAGCCAATTTTGGATAAATACTCAATAATCTGAAAGAATAAAAATAGATCACACCATCAGAATGTTTTTGATTACGTAACTTGCTGTTTAATTCAAAATCAGCAAATGACAGATGTCCAACCAATATCAAGTATTTGTACCTTTAAAATGTACCTTTTACAAAATCTCAACGCTGTAGGGTTAAGAGAATCACACAAACAAACAAACAAACAAACAATCACTTGTGCGCACGTACAAATATAATGACACATTTTTGGACAAAGTTTGAAAAAAGAATCAGAGAAACGAATATATAGTCGTCAGACGGAGCTGTCATGAATCTATCATTTCCACTTTAGCCGGTACAATTATTTCCGACAATGTAGCTATTTCGAGTGCAGTGACTGGCGTCTGCTGTTATGGCTAGCTAAAATTATAGATTCATGAGACAAAACCATGGTCTGCTCGATCGTCTTTGAGTGGGGAGGATGGGAATGTACTTTCAGAAATCGTTCGCTGCGGACGCAAGATGTAAATATTTATTGTTTCTTTCGAAAAATAAGATTAAAAGTCAGCTTTGGCTAATATGATCTAATATTGTGTCGTCGATCTGTGGACAATACTATATTTGCCAACCAGCATATGAGTGCAGACTGCCAGGAAATTTTCCAGTTGTTTCCCGCCAAAAATATTGTCACAAATTCTGTTTAACGGTTAATTTTTTGACGTCGATGAGGTTAATTTTAAACTAAATTTAATATGATAAATTCTGTGCATAAATTGATGTAAAAATTAAAGCTCATTTTGTTTTTCTCATCGTCTGGCAGTAACATAATTAATCTGTGATAGAAATACAATTGCATATATCGATTTTACCCAGTTAAGTACGACGACGATGCTAAATTTAGAAAAATCAAATTGTTATGTCATTGAAATACGTGAATAATGTGGGTTTTTTTTATGCTTCAGAGGAAAACCCTGGACTGAGACTTATTAAATTACCATCAATACAGACTTAATTAATGTCGGAGACAGGTCAAAATGTGAATAGCGCCCTCAGGGCAGTTGAGCAATATTGCTGACGACTCACAAATTACAAAGTCACAACATAACACAGCCACTCGTGCAGCTAATATTGTAGTAATGTCACTGTTTCGTTACAATAGAAACCAATTAACTTAAAACAAACGAGTCTGTCTCGACAACGACCTTACTAGCATTGCTACATTTTATCGTCTGGACAGAAAAAAAAATCATACAAGCATTGTTACATTTTCTTTGGAGCGACACAAATTATATTAACATTGCTACATTTTATCGTTTGGATCTCCACGAAATCTTACTAAAAACATTGCTACATTTTATAGTCTGCTTCTCCTAGACTAAAATTGTTTTTATTTTATTGTCTGGTTCGCCACGAAATCTCTTACATTCATTCATTTTATCGTCTAGAGCGACAAAAACCTTACTAACATTGCTACATTTTATCGTCTGGTACAGTCGTTGTACAAAAGTCTAAAATTGTTATATTGTATTGTCCGGCTCTACAAGAATCACACTAATATTGCTACATTTTATAGTCTGGCTCGATAAATTTGCATACAATTTGTTTTACAGTTTGAACCTTTGGAGATCTAAAATCACCAAAAAGGTAACCCAGGCTAAGAAAATGTAGCAGTACTGATAGTACATTTGTCGCACAAGGCGATGAAATGTACAGTGTTGGTAAGATTTCTGTCGGATCGCACTATCCTAGACAACATTCTGTTTCAGGGTAACCGGCTTGTGTTGTATATCAGTCAGTTATTCGTCCCAATGTTGGGGCTAATGTAGCAGGACCTTGGTGCGTTGATGTATGTGTTGTAATGTTGTTTGTAAATGGCATCATTTATCATCTAATGTAATGTTGTATTAATGCATAAATTCCAACCTTGCCTTGGTAATTTTCAATATTAAAATGAATAACAAAATTCGTTAAAAATTGTAACATTGAAATATGACAGGTGACGTTCAATACATTAACAATTGGAAGAGATGACCTTTGTCACAAACACCACCTGGTTGGGTGACATGATTAACTGTGGCCTTGAATGGTTGAATAAAGGGGCTATATGTATATGTATATGTATATGTATATGTATATGTACATGTATATGTATACAGTATGTATATATTTTACAATGCAAAAAAATAATGCAAACAACCACCTACTACTGATATATCTTGGGATTTATATGCAAATTCAAATTAAAGTTGAAGTGGTCATATGGATGTTAATATCACAATTCTACTAGGTTTTCATACTTAAAAAAAACAATGTGAAACAACATATACCAAGTCTATGTTTGTAATTCAATAAAGTACAAAAAGTTGGAAAGTGTCTCAAAAGTTTGTTATTGGACGCACAATAACAAACATTTTACATTTTTACATTTTTATTAATTTTACATTTTTATTAATGTTAGGCAATTTATTGAGTTACAAATGTGGACTTGGTATGTGTAGTTTCACATTATTGAAAAGAAGAAAAACACAGTACAGTTGTTTATTAAATAAAAAAATCCAAAAATAAATACCCATTTGTCATCCATACAAACGAAATGTTGTTTCATTTTCGCAAAAATTCTTTAAATGTGACAAGAATGCACAGCAAAACAACAAACAAACAAACAAACACACATTTCATTGAGTTGTCTGGAGGAAAATACCCCCATTATTCTCGGTACAAAATACTTCATTGTGGCTGTTTTCCTCAAGGTTTTTTGCGGCCATTTTACTAATTGGCGACATACCAGCATCTTGTTGGCTTGACACAATGTGAGGTCTTATTAATTGAATGAAACAGATACCACTCACTTACTCTCCTCAAACTCAAATACATCTAATTGGTTAATACGCCAAAAAGAGCAATATAATACATAACTCTTTGAACACAGATGGTAAACAACGATTTTCCTAGACCAGGGACATGTAAACGTTCATGTTTTTGTTATTGTCCGTACAGTAACACTTTTTTTTTTTTACCAAAGTTTCAATATTTTGCAATTTATTGAGTTACAAACAAGGCTTTATATAATGTTCTATCACATTGTATTTCCTTTAACATAGAGTATTTTAGCAATTATAAATGACAGATAAATAGACAATTTCCATCCACATGTCCACTTGAAAATAATAATAGTAACAGTATATTTCCATTTGATTAAAAATTATACAACTGAAATAAAAAATGAGTGAACAGTTGAGCAGACGTTTAACAAGTTATCCATAAATTTGTTTACTCCGAGTGATCATCCTTACATAAAACCCTGTTAAACTATTTTAGTTCATGTATTGTTAATGTCACTACAAGCCTTTAATGACATCAGACTGACTTCTGGCGTTAATAGCCCAGTCGATTGCATACTAGGGGTTCCTTGACATTTTAGTTTAAGTATAATAAAGCATATAGTCGAATTGTTCATGTTTTATACCTAAATATTAGGTTAGAGTTCTACCAATAGCAAGTCATGGTAAGGTGTGTTTCAGAAAATAAAATATTGCAAACATTAGCATTCAGTAACAACCCCGCCCTCACCACCACCCCTCCCCCCTCCCCCGATCAATTATATAAATTAACCCTATGGCTCACTGTGTCACTTTCCCTACCAGCATTATCAACACATTATATTCTAATAATTATTTTTAGTTCTTTACACTTCCAAACTATACTTCACTATTCCATACCTATTAGAAAAACATTAAAGTGGGTGTCAACATTTTCATAATAAAAAAAACCGAGCTAGTTTCGTTTATTACTTTTTTTTTTTTGGGGGGGGGGGGGGGCATTTCAATATTTCATGTTATGCCATTTTACAGTCAATTTCAAAGTACCTTATTTTCTGTTTGATACAACCACACAGAAACACTATGAAAGTAAGTACATCATGTATTTTTCATAAAACAAATTCCAAATATCATCAACTAATAATTTTGATAATAATAATAATGACAAATGATGTAATACAAACCAATCGTTGGTATTAAAATGTGTCACCTTGTTAAGTATTTTGGCACATATCCAATAGTCGTTTTTCCGGTTCCAAGATGCATTGCGTGAGATGACATCGCTTATGTTGTTACATTTAGTCTTGTTTTGTCTATATTATGTTTGAAAAAACATTTTCATCAGGAAATTATGGAAACACATGTTGACCTCTTTAATTATGAGTGGTTTTATAGAACAAAGACTAAACTCCATCAATGACAGACAGTGATTTGACAGGTGAACCCAGGGTACGGTCAGGTGACAACCATCCCCTGAGTAGCGCGTGTGCAAACCCCCCAGCCCTTACACAAAACATGGCATTGTAAGGGGGAGACGCGCAATGCATCTTGGAACCGTCAACAGGTCTATTCACCTGGTTATACCTAATACAATATAGGACATGAAATCGTACACTTGTTTGGTTAAACGAGTAAACAACATAGATTAACGATGGACGAGTATTTTAGAGCGACCAGCTCTGAATCTACAGGTTGCAGGTTCGAGACACACCGCTGCCATTTGTTTCTGGGTGGCTAAAGTCCTTGAACATTATTTGAACTCAGATTGTGCATAAGTACACCCAGCTGTTTAATTGGGGACCTGGTGGGATAGAGGTTTGCAATATGAATGCTTTAATCATATGCACTTATAGAGGCTGTAATGGATTGTATGCTATCCAGGGAGTTGAGGAAGTATAAAAGGGGTGACTCTGATTTAGATTCAAGGAGCAATGTTATCAGTTTGTTTATGTCTGTGGAAGTTATATTTTAAGTAACACTATTAAACAGTCCTATTCGGTAGTTATACAAGAGAGTAGTGACATCCGGGGTAATGTGGGGTTTCTGACGTTATTGATGCTAACATTGTATCTCGTTGCATGGAACCTGTCTGCTTACCACGAGCAAACCCAATGGATTTTTTTCGCGAGATGTATGTAGTAGTAGACCTATTAGTAGACGAAAGTTACTATCCGTGAGCTGTCAACATCACTGTCTTTAGATTCTAGAGTCAAGGAAATTGTTCACATGGAAACAAATCTACGACTTGTTTATGTGAAAAGGGTAAACGTAAAGTACATAGTTGTGAGTGTAAAGACCTAGGGCTATTGAACTCTTCATTGCAGACATCTTAACCCGCAATTATTCACACAAACAAAGTCTTTTACGACGATCACAATAGTACTGCAGTACTAGTTGTGTATGACAGTATACCCTTCCCCTATTGTGACAATAGCTGATCCCAATGTCCTGATGACCGATAGAGTGAGAGTGTGTTTCAATTTTGATGATATGCATATTATATACTAACCATTATGCAAATCATGTTATTAATATGTAAATTATTATGCAAAAATGACACCATCATTATAATCAATCTGGGAAGAACATTGTAACTGTCTGTAAGCGGTATTACAGAGAAAGGGGCATAATACATTCCCTCTATAGAAATACTGTGATGGTATGAATGTGTCGTCACATTCATACTGTATTCAGATAATCTGGTCTAGACGTTGCCTACATTAGCTACGACCTGAACTATGTGAAAGTTAATAACACTGATGTAATTTGAATGGTTCTGGCGTAGAGAGGAAATCCCTGTGAGAGATTAGTAAGTAGATTTTACGATACAACAAGGAGCTCATTACAACATTCCACTATCAGACGTGTACAATACTCACGACCTTAAAATGGTTTTCAATTTTAAGTAAGCCTGCTTTTTCTTAACAACAAACGCAACTGACCCCGCAAACAGGAACAGAGCTGATCTGCGTGAATAGTTTCAGATTTCCTCTTCCCTTTCTGATTTGTGTTTAAACAGAGTGTACTTGTGTATATAGTGAGAGGGAACATGTGTAATATTTGGGTTCATTTTGCCGTGTGTATGTCTGTACTGAAGAGAGTATGCCTCACCGGGAGCGGTACTAGTGGTCAGCTCTTGTAGGGGTGTGTGGCCAGTGCTGGAAAACCTTGGCCCCATTTTAGACCCACTTTGACCAAAACTCAATACCCCATTTTAGACCATTACAGGTTTTTAAAAGGTGAAAGTTTAGATCACGAAAACGCACCCTAAAGGGCGGCACATAGACGTATACTCAAATAAGGGGAGTAGCGCCCCCGTATGCCTCACCCTTGGTTTAGTTTAGTCTGGCCTATTTTCGAAGAACGGTAGCCAGACAGTAACCCCAATACTTCCACGTATGTGATTTTGAGGTATATTTATAAAGGTCTCTACAATAAATGTATACAAGATAACACCTTATTTTCAGTTCCTCCACTACCTTTTTGATCAGTATACATGTACGTAGCTAGTTAAGTTTACTGTTTCCACATACATGGGGTGCTGTCGCTAGAAAAGTCCAAATGAAAATGAAATTCTGGTTAAAAGACAAGTAGCAAGAGATAGGAGTCCAAACTGAGTCCCGAAACCGTATGTGCATATATTGTCATGCAATATTCTATTTCGATCTAGTTTCCATCGTTCATATTGACTGCCAGTAGATTGTGCGAAACAGGTAACATTGCCATAAATCAAAACTTGTCATTGCAGATTATACGATGGACCACATTAGTATACAGGGTAACATCCCTCCCTTCTCTTTTAGGAAGGTTGGAAAGTACGCGTAGGTATCGCTATAATGCACAGTGGCTAATAATTATAGACACTGTAGCCCGCTGATGAAAAAACACCTACTGAAATTACACCCACCTTTTACAGAATCCAAATACCATGACAGATGGCCGAAATATCATTTCCATAAAAATTCAAACTATTCTAAGGTCATGATGAGGTCACGTGGCATACGTTCCATTCTCTGGTTATCGTCATGGTGAAAGATCTCCGTACTATCATGGAGAGTAACACTTCAGCAAAATGCGGTGCGCAGATGTTCTAAAAATAACTTGTTGGGAGGGATGACGTAATTTGATTTGTTAAGCACAAGGTCCATTATAGGCTATAATTACAGCGCTACAGTTTACTAATGCAACATTTCATAAATTCGTCAGCAGGTTGTCTGAATTTGATCCCATTTATGCAAATGCCAGTGTATATTTATCGACCGATCAAGGCAATTTAGCTTTCACTGAACCTTTTAGTAGCACATATCTAGTGAATAAGACTTACGTTTTGCTAGTACACATCATATTTCTTAATGTTTAACATCAAAGCTGACAGTTACCGATCAATGTAATACTTGGATTGACCCTAACAAATAGGTATGAAATACTTACATAAAAAATATAATATAGTTTATCCATATAAATTATATCTGTGTGCTGTTTGTATTTCTGATATAAGAGAGCTAATTCTGTTTGATATATATATATATATATATATATATATATATATATATATATATATATATATATATATATATATATATATATATATATATATATATATATAACTCGGTGAGTATCAATCTGCTAAGACAGTGCTCAATACCGCAGTGGCAGAGCGTAATAGTTTTGTATATATATATATATATATATATATATATATATATATATATATATATATATATATATATATATATATATATACTATCACATTGTCACGGAAAGACAAATGTGAGGACGGACAGACAGACAGTTCACAGAGCTGAGAGAGAGAGACAGACAGAGACAGACAGAGACAGACAGACAGACAGACAGAGACAGACAGACAGAGACAGACAGAGACAGACAGAGACAGAAACAGAGACAGAGACAGAGACAGAGACAGAGACAGACACAGAGAGGGAGAGCCTCTTTTCCATCCTTTAATTTTGCACTAAATGAAAATAATTTCTTTCTAGGACAATACAATGTTTTTGTTATATTTTATCAATACATGTAGACGTAAATTCCTGGTAAAATTAAGAGGGCTGCCCTCAAAATTTCCAACATTAATTTAATATTCAATAATTAAAACTGGATTGCTGATAAGCATTGATTGAATTTAATGTTTTTTAACACCCGACTTCTAAACTTCGATTACCATGAACTTCAAGGTACTACTAACATAAAAATCGTACGGTCAGCACGATGTCATCAACGGGCTTGCCAGGTACAACTGTGACACGTATAAATCTCTCATTGTTTGCTAAAAAGTGAAATCGCTGTTTATGACCTAGAAACTATGCAGTTATTGATTCCACATACTTCGGTATGCATCGTTAGTTCTCCTTGGCCTAGCTTACGTACGGTTGAAGGCACAAGTATCGGTGGCAGGTGACGTGTTTATTATGTACAATTTGTCCTACATATTTGTCTCTTTTGCAAATGTACGCAAGTTGGAATTTGGCACAAAGTTTCTACCTGGTACGCAGTCGCAGTAAATGTAATATTTCGCTTAGAAAACACGTAGGCGTCAAATGCTGTTTCATATTTCTAACCTCGTCCCAGGCTACAAAATTCTCATTACTCTTGACTCAGATACTCGTGCGACTACAGCGACACAAGCAACATATTAAAACCTGTTGTATTACCTTGTCCCAGGGTAGTAAACCCCATTTCCCGCAATTCGGGTCAAAGCCGTCACTAGGGGCACAACAGTGGTGAAAGCAAGTTGAGCAACAACAATGGCGCTAACCCAGTTACAAAGCATATTAATCATTGCATACTAAATGAAGCTGTGTTGTCCTTTCATTGTACCATGTTTACGGGATAAACTCATTCTATACGAGGTAGCGCCATTCATCACAAATGCATGTGTAGTACACATTAATAATCACTGGTGCCTGAATTCTTTGTATTAAGCCGAATAGTGAGGCCATCGTTTTAATTTGTGATGCTTACAAGACGAATCGGAGACTAAACATACCTAGCTGCCGGGATCACATCTGTTCACTTGCATGACCTCAAAAAAAATTAAACCACATGGCCACTAAATTTGTAATAACACTAACAGTTACACATTCGAATTCCGTGACCGATGTATTTTAATTCGCAAGAATTATTTTTGATTTCAAAAAATGAATCATTTAAGGTGTGTCTGACCATTTGGTGTAGGGTCTATGGTCTGACCCAACACGTACTATGAACCTGGGCATTTTGCCTATTCTTGTACTGAACACAATGTACCAGTCTGGTAATTAGTAAAAAAAATAGTCTTTGAGAACTAGCGGAAGACTAAAACATTGCCAGATATTTTTCGTGGTTAAAATATTTAGGTTTACAAGTTTATCAGTCCAGTTTGTATGTAGTAGTCTGTGTCTTTATTTATTTATTTCACCACACCACATGATATCACAACACAACACAACACAACACAACACAACACAACACAACACAACACAACACAACACATCACATCACAACACACAACATGATCACATCACATCACATCACATCACATCACATACGGCAAGGTGAGTGTGATTCATTACCAAATGTACACTGTATGTATGCAAATTTAATTAAACCACAACTAACGAAATCTTACTACTAAACTTCAATATTATATCACATGTGACTGCCATGAACCAAGAGGAACAAAGTGCTGTTTTCGATGTGTCTACGTCTACTATAAGAAGAACCATTTGTGTGCAAAATTTGAATTTCAGGTATGGACTTAAATTATACTCATAGCCACATATATCAACAACTCTCTGTCTTATGTATAAAGAATTCATAGTTCATACCACAGACTAGTGGTTACTCGACCAGGAATTGCAGTTTTATGTTTTCGGGGGCAAATATTTGGAAATCTTTTCGGTTGAACAGACTCAGACCGTCTCATTCTCTTGTGGTCGTTACCAACATTGCATTCACATACTGTCAGACAATCTTGCTGTTATTGTACATCCTCGCACTGTATAGTTTTATGTACATCTGTCTTTTGTCATGTTTTATTCAGAGGACATAAGCCTCGGCCAAATGGGATACCATCTACAATAAATGTTATTGAATTCAGTGAACTGTATTGCTCAGTTGCTCGACTGTGGTGGACAACTATGCAGTTCCTAATGGGAACAAGAGACAAGATGATGATTGCTAAACTTTTAAAGGCAGTGACCCCTTTAATACTATTTTTTTCCCGCCAAATGTGTTTCGAAGAAAATTGTGTTTTCTTTGTAAAATCATACATCTCGATCTTATTCTAACTAAAACAATCCTGCTTTTTGAAATGATGCCAAAATATTGGTTTAAAACTAACACAATTTTGAAGAAATATCTCACAAAACTATGATTTGTTACTTGTTTACTCGTATATGGTGGCCAAGAAGATAAATTATCGTCTGCACGCACTTATAGAATTTGACAAAGAAGTGGCAGTACTAGAATCGTCCTCTTCTAACCTATCGATAGTCAATCGTACACGTCACTCTATTGTTGCCAATTTGTACTTTGACATGAGCTGAATAGTCGAAGGAATGCAGACTATTTCATAGCAAACATCCACCATTTCACTATCGCCTTTTGTTAGTACCTGTTACTTCACTTTTGAATAATTCCAATGCACTTATATACAAGTTACAACTCGTTAGCATGCTGTTCCTTTTTCAATATCTGTAACTAATTCACATATTTCGAGGGGGTTATATTAGCCTGCAATTCAATACAGATTAACGACTAAACCACCGAAAAGAATCAGTTGTCGTTCACTTGAATTCAAAATGACATATCTTTGAACACAGCAACGACTTTGGGCCATTAAAGGACTCGGACACTTAGCAAGTCAAAATGTTAGCTCAAAAAACATACGGATATATGCAAATCTTGCAAATGAGTCATTTTCGATTTCTATTTATATATTTTGGTTGTTGATGGACAAATAAAGAGATTACACAGATGACACAGAGTAACTAAAACAAGTGTTTATTTTTATAGGTTTAATCCTGGCAAAATGCCAAAAACTATATTGTGAATGAAAACAAATTCAAATTTTACAACTTAGCCTGTCACGTGACTGATTTGCTGCCCCTGCCTTGACCTGTTTCTACAAATGCACTAAATATGAGCGCTAGCTGAGTTTTAACTTGAAACGTTTTACTCTGTGGAGAATACTTATATATATAGTCTCGATTAAAGTATATTACATGTATTCTATGACATCACAATTGTCATGTGGTGTTGTTAGAAAAGTTGATTGCATAGTGGAGATTTCCTCGACAATTTTTAATTCTTATAATAACTGACATCTAGGGATCGTTGATAGTTGTGTTTTACTACGTACATGCCAAGTTTGAGTTCAGCCAATGAAAAGGACTGTTACTAGTGTTGTAAAAATTTATACACGCCAAATGGTTTGCACGTCAGAAAAATTGCCTCAACTCAATTGATGATATAATAATGCTAATCATATTTTTCAATAAAAACACGATAAACGTCGCGAATATCTCACTTTGTATGATCGTCGACATAGTGACTCGAAAACGAGGCTGGAAGCTTGTGTTTAACTCTTATAGCCCCAAACGTATACACCCAGCTCGTATCCCTTTAATAATGGAAATATATTATATTAGGCGTTCCCAATTATGTTGTAAAATATAACTGCTTAAGTCAAAACAGAAATCATTTTAAATGGTTAGATATAAGCTATACCTCCAGGAAAATAAAATATGGTGTAATTGATATTGACTCTAATTCTCCCTCAGAGCGCCATCACAATGATCCATCATTCGCCAGCTACTAGCCTACCTAGAATATATAGTTGATTGCTATAATTATCGCTGTAAGCCATCCGCCTCCGTAAAACGGATGTGTTATTTGTTACTGCAATCATTGAGTAACCTGGAGTCTGTTCCAACATATTAACCTGAATGTTGAATCGATATAGCGATACTCAGGGTTTCTTTTACCACACTACTCGTCTATACAAATATATATAATGTAGTTAGTTTAACGTTTATTTTCATAATTCGTAAGCTACATAGACGTGTACAGTGTGACTGGGTTAAATGTAATGTGATGTAACTCTGTCAAATGTGGTGATGTGTAATAATAGTGATAGCATGTAGATTTTGTGTAATAATGAAATATGTCTAGTGTAATGCAAACTGAGTGTGATGTTGTAGTGTTCTGAATATATAGCTAGTGTTATGTAAGGTGATGTATTCCCTGACTGCAGTGCTACACAGTAGAGTAGAGTAGAGTAGAGTAGAGTAGAGTAGAGTAGAGTAGAGTAGAGTAGAGTAGAGTAGAGTAGAGTAGAGTAGAGTAGAGTAGAGTAGAGTAGAGTACAGTACAGTGCAGTGCAGTACAGTACAGTACAGTACAGTACAGTAGAGTAGAGTGCAGTGTAGTCTGATTGAAGTGTTGTTGTTTGTGGCGTAGTGTGGTGTAGTCTAGACAGACTTGTCTGTGGTCTAACTGCCCTTGATGTGTAGTGTAATTACAGGTGAATGCAGAACAGTGACATAAAATGTAGTTTGTGTAATGTAGTCAAGTGTGGTGCTGTTTTGTTGTAAATAATGTGGTGTGACCTGGATAAAGTGATATAATGGATATACTGAAGTGTTCTAGTGTAAAGTGCACTGTTGTCTGAATATAATGCTGTAATGCCCAGTGTTGCAGTGCAGTGTAGGGTAGTTTTAATAGTGTCGTGTAGTGTAGTGTAGTGCAGTGTAGTGTAGTGTAGTGTAGTGTAGTGTAGTGTAGGGTAGTGTGCAAAAAGCATCGTGTAAAGTGCACTGTTGTCTAAATATAATGCTGTAATGCCCAGTGTTGCAGTGTAGTGCAGTGCAGTGTAGGGTAGTTTTAATAGTGTCGTGTAGTGTAGTGCAGTGCAGTGTGGTGTAGTGTAGTGTAGTGTAGTGTAGTGTAGTGTGGTCTAAAGTACAGTGTAATCCAATTTACAACTGAAACAAGGTCACCTTGGCCTTGGTGGTTCACTTAATATGAGACATAACAATTGTTAAGCACAATCACATAACTTCCACTGCAAAATAATCAACTTATGTGCCACGTACAATTTGGATGTAGAAGCAGACAACAAGTTAAGTATATTGCTTAAGTAGGAAAGCAAACAATTGAAGCTATCGAAATCATCAAGTCGTGTCACCTGTAATACCAAAAGCATGTTTCTACTTCAGTGCAGATGAACAGCGATGCTTTATCACTTTTCTAAGTGATAAGGTACAGGATCCTACTGCGTGTTTGTTGTCTCTAGTTACTGTTAGTCTAGGATTGACATGTGTTTAATCTTTATGAAAAAAGACACAGTGTCTATGAGTGAAATACCAAGGTAACCCAGTTTTAACTGTAGGTGTAGTAAAGTCAAGTGTTTTACAGTCCCAATGAAGTGGTTAATGTACAATGGAGTACTGCTTGACTCAAGTGGAGTGTGGTTTAAAACAGTCACATGTACACTGCAGTGCGCTTTGATTTAACCTGTGAGTCATTATAAAGTACAGTCAGTATATCACCAAATATATATAAAAATATAATGAAGTGGTCTTATAGATGAGGATTTCATATTTATTTTTGATTTTTAATTTATAAAATTATTTTATCCTTGCTTTCTTCTTGAAAAATTAATATGAAACAACATATACTAAGTCCTTGTTTGCAACTCAAAAAATGGCAAACATCAATAGTAAATTTGTAAAATGTTATTGTACGTACAATAGCAAACTTTTAAATATTACAAATATTTTAAGTTTTTGCACTAGAATATATTGAGTTACAAACACAGACTTAGTCAATGCTATTAATTTTTTTCACATTGATTTTTCAAGTATGAGGCCATATTGTTTTATAAATTGAAAAAATAAAAATACCAAATCTTCATCCGAATGACAACTTTAAACCGACTAAGGATCTAACATGTGCGAAATCCCATTTTCATCTTACCTTACATATGATCGTAAAATATAGACAATCTTTTTATATACTTGAATGATAAACAACTTATTTTGATTTTATATGATTTTAACCTAAATCTCCGTGCTGGTGGATTTCGACTACGTCGCATGTCCTCTCCACAAACATAGGGGACATAGTTTTTTGTGCAACTATCTCTTTGGATGTGTGTTGTCTGTGATAGCGGTTTTATTTATATATTGGGATTTCTGAGATGCCAAAAGGAAAAGTTTTCATTATTATATGTTCTTATTTAATGGACAATAAAGATTTTGAATTGAATAGTTAACATCCACCAGTGCCGGGGAAGGTCAGAATACAAAGACCCATATACAAAGATAATTACTGGTAATATAACAAATAATAAATGAGCAAACTGATTGCATTAACGACTGTGCATGTAGGCGTGACCCATATATCGACACCATGGCAACCATTTCATTAAACACGTGTGTAATTAAAATTGTACCATACTTTTATAATGGCGATTAGGACACTTATCTAATGTTCCTTGTTAGTTGACAGATGTTTCACCATCTGCTTCGTTCAGTGTAAAACCATACCTACTGTTGCCAAGCAACCAGACTGCATCTCATTGGATAACTTTACCAATGTATTTTAATTGCTACGATTAAATATGACTAATTACTAGTTGTTGTTATGACAACTTTGAACAAGGTGAAATATTTCACTAAGTTTTATATAAATAAATTAAATTATTGTATCTGCTTATTGTTCCGAAAGAAATGGGTCGTGATGAGGATGATGATGATGATGATGATGATGATGATGATGATGGTGGTGGTGGTGGTGGTGGTGACGATGGTGATTGTGGTGAAGTTGATGGTTGTGGTGATGATGATGATGAGGAGGAGGAGGAGGAGAACAATGATGGTGGTGGTGATGATGTCATAACCATTTCTACTATGCCACCACTTATATCACACCACTCATAACCACCACTACTATTATTACAAATATGCAACTCTTGCTAACGAGAGTACGCCACTGATAACCACTTATAAGGTATTGCGTTCTCAGTTTAGAATTCACAGTGTCACGTGACATGTGATTTGGTTACCCACGTGACAACATCACTCCCGACAACCCTGTAAACACGTCTATCAATCCATATGTATGCTGCAATGAATACAAATTAGCAGCTTTCCTTCCCAACCCAGACAGACAAATACCATCATTATGTAAGCCTTGGAGGCAATTGGATGGTTGGGATAACCTACAGTAAATTTCAAAATACCTTGCAACGTTTCTGTTTGTTACAACCACGCAGAAACCAACAAGAAACTGGACATGCTACACTTTAAGATAGCAAGATTGAATGAATACTGTTTCTTGCTACATTTTGTCTAAGTGAAATGAACATGCCACCATACAGACATCAAATGAACACTGCAATGGACATTTTACGCGCCATTCACTGGGTGTTTGATACTAAGAAAAACATTGGCACCCGAATGTCTGCATGGAGTTGCAATACATTTAGACTGAATGTAGCAAAAAAATGCGATATTGCTATTGAAGTGTTGCATATGCAGTTTCTTGTTGGTCGGGTTGTACAGTATATTAAACAGAAGAGCTGCACGGTAGTTTGAAATTGACAGTGAAATCGTTAGTGCAGTGTACACAGATACATTATTCTCTCTGGTCCTAAAACATATGTCAGCCTTCAACTTTACAACTAAATTACTGTGCACATAAATTGAGTATAGCAGATCAAATCAATACAATACTTCCTAGTACTAGTAGTGAGCCACGTTATTTAAATATGTATTGAGTCGATCAAACGTGCCCTTCACAAAATCGATGTACAGTAATGGTCCTCATCCGAACAAAAATGTGCGGCATTTTGGAGTCCCACATCTTGTACAAAAAGTGCAGACATTGACTGAGGAACAAACAGAAATCTGATGAATGCCAACTGTTTGACCTGCTTCTAAACCCAGGAAGACATAAACAAACTGTAAAGCGCGACACGTATTCATTTTCCACTGTTGACACAAGAAGGCACTTTTTGTACCTTTGTTTTCCATGTTTACTTTGTATCCTATTACGCCTAACTGTTTTTACATTGTGTGCTTTCAAATTTGCTAAACGTCAACAGGTGGTGAAGTCCTAGAAATGCGGTCAGCTAAACCAAACCAGCGTATATATGTTTAGCAGTTGTTATCACGGACCCTGGAAAAAACGTATAATGGGTTGTTGGTGTTATAGTGTACAGTGGTGTTTAATAAGCGTCGTATAGAGCCTAGACCCACACATACATACATACATACATACATACATACATACATACATACATACATACATACATACATGCACACACACACACATACACACACATATACATACATACATACATACATACATACATACATACATACATACATACATACACACACATACATACATACATACATACATACATACATACATACATACATACATACATACATACACATGTTCTATACAGTTTTTCAAACAACAAAAGACCCATCGACATGACAGTTAGTGACCTTTGACCCTGTGACCCAAATTATTGCCAACGCCCAACTACCTGTTGCATATGCATTCCTCCTCACTGCTTTTTTAAACGTTTCACACGTATTTGTACAGTTTATCCACAACAATAGAACATAACGAAATCATGAGCCAACTATTGTGTGTTCCCCTTTCTATAAACTACAGTTGTGTGCGCTCATATAGAGATAATGGAAGCGAGCTGCATCGTGTCTGGTTCATCGCACCACTCTCTGGTTGTGAATTATAATGGCTTGAGGTTAAGCGTCGGCCTTCTACTGTGTTAGGGTACATCCATTGACTAGGTTACATGGTGTGATACTTATTGTATTGTGTACTATGCAGCTGTGCTGTTTCCCAAATGTATTATCATACAATGGCATATCACGTGACAGATTACCGCGATTCCCAATAATGAATATCGAATGCTTTTTAATTTCTACATTAGGGAAATATAAACAATGTTGATAATGTTGAAATAGCAAAATGCAACCACTACAATGTCACACTTTATATAAAATACTCGCCAAAATAAATTACTCTAACTAAGATATTATAAGAAAGTAAAAGTTAACTTATACTTAATAAATTTACATTTCGAATACAGATTATTTAAATCAGTAATATTCATATATGGACCCTTGACCCCATTGGTGTGATTTGGTGTGATACTGCTCATGGAACGGTGCCAATTTCCTGATCCAGAACCTGCTGGATATAACAGGGTGATCGTGGGTACACAGCTCTACAATTATTGTAACACATATACATATTCCCCAATCTATATGTATCCACCTAATATCACATTTTCAAATGATAATAATAATGAATAAATAAATAAATAAATAAAAACATAAAAATGAATAAATAAAAACCAACATATTGTTATCATAGTATGTAGATATGTATAATACAGAGACGACGTAGTTATGAAAGACTAACAAATATGTCCCAAGAAATTTGATATTTAAGGAGGGTATAGTCAGATTATAAGTATTACTCTTAGCCATATAAACAAGGAGTTACAACTTCAAATTACTTTTATGGGTACATCGATAAATCAAGGTGCGCTGAAAACGAACCAAGTATAATATATATAAGGTAACGACATACTACCGAGTCAGCAGTTTTTGCCAATGTTTCCAATTGAACTTAGACAAGTAGTAAAGTGTATACATTACAATCAGAGTTAGTACAACATTCACTTAATATTGACTTTTGTTAGGTGAACTTAGGTATTAGGTTAAGATAACTCTATGCGTAACATGTAAAGTACTCTTCCCGGGATATTCATTTGTCTTTTGGGATGAAATCATCACTCTCCTATGCTGACCCCGGTTACCTTAAAGGTCAAAATGTCGTGACTGTGGTCTCGGTTACCTTGGAGGTCAAAGGTCACGGTTGTATTGCATATCAAGTCGCTTTTGCATATTTCATACAGGAGCGATTCCAGTGACATTACTAAATTAGATTTCAAGTTTCAAATGGATTGCAAAAATTTATGGAATTAATATATTGGAATTGTTATCAAACTTCTAGTCAATGTGCATTAATTATCCATATACAGAATATAAAAATATTTTTGGTAGAATATTTTATTGATTATCAAGTAATGGCAACAAATTATATTTTGTTGAATATTTTGTGGTAAATTGATTTTAAGAATACATCTTTTTTTTTTTCTAATTTTTTACTTTATAATTTGAAATGCCGTACATACTTTTGATCTTTTTTGTAAATTGCATTTTTGACTGAACAATGTAGGCGATTTTGAATAGAATTTGTGTGCAATTTGTCATACTCTTATATACAATGTTTTGGCTTTGTGATGCCGACGTTATAAATTGTTTGGGTAGTTTTTAGTTTTTTACTTTTGTTTGTCAATGTAAACAATGTATGCAGTTCATTTTTACATTTGAATATCGTGAAACTATTTGGACAAAAAACACATGCATGCATGACCACATAAACGATGTACAACATGTATAGAATTACTGAGTTCATGAGTTAGAGAAACCACACTGACATAAAATATTCTTTCAATTAATGGCATACATGTTTCGGGTTGAACCCATTATTAGGGTAATGTACCTATGTTTTATGATGTTAATAATTAGTGGCTGTCGTAATATATATTCGAGACAACTCGAGGTAACAAAGTATATAAAACCATTCCTAAGTATACACCATAGGTATAAGTATACACCATAGGTAAAAGAGATGCTGGTAGTAGGTTCCCAGCTAAGTTCTCTGTGATACTTATACAAATGTAGTAGAACATTTTAGATTCAATTCGTATTTTAAAAAGTGTAACTTACTGACTGGTGATGAACGTAGTGTCCGTGCAAAAAAGACCGTGTGTGCCCGACTAGTTGTACCATGAACTCTAAAAATATTAAGGCGGTTTCTCTTGTTTGCGCATATTGAATTTACATATGACCTGATTAATCCTGATAGACTAGGTATGGACCCTCCTTAAGTCTACCCGGACATGGTATGGGGCGGGGGGGGGGGGCATTGCATGGGTTGGTGTAAAAAAAGGTGAGATTTGTGAAAGTGAAGAAAAAGCTACTGGATATTAATTATAATGGGGTCAGATCAGAAAGTGTAAGGTACGTGTCAAAACCATGGATGGTTTCTGTATGACCAGGTGAAACGAATGAGGTCGATAGTGACAGAGGGGACAATGACAATACATTGATGATGTATGGTGATCTATAAAAAGTGGACTTGTTTGTGAGTTCGCGTGTTCTTCATTTCCATATACAGTAAATTACTAATGTATCACAAGGTCAAAGCGTTCGATACGTCACACAATTAGTTATTTAATCATACGGAATTAAAACGCATCAGTTTGTAGGATAGTTAATGCTACATTGCTGTTATCCAGGGTATCAAACTCACAAATATCGACGACTGATTGTGTGAATTCAGCGGAGAGTTAAAAAAACGTACGCCTAATACTGCCCCGTTCTGCACCATTGGATCAAAAACAACAAAACCGGCTCAAATCGTTGTTCCTCTTTCTGCAACTTTACTTTCACCATTATGGGCGCGACGCCACTATGCCCCCCCCCCCCCCGAAATATCACACAAAAGACTTAATAAAGCAACTGTGGGGGTTGTTGGGTAGGGGGTGGTGTTAATTTGCATAATGCTGACAATTTAATTAATCATTATCTGTCCTTTGTTAGTCAACTGTGTAATGAAATCAACAACTTCTTCTGCACATTCCAGTATTCGACATATATATATATTGGCGTGACATTCTTATGACTCACGTATAGTAGTTAAGTATAGGCCAAAATGTGACACATCACATAGTCACCCCCCTACAATTGGATAAGGGAGTGGTCTGACAAATTTCCACACCACACCACACAGCTGGTAGTGAGCGAATAACCGCTTGTGGCTATTCTAGGTGATTCTAATTTACATATTCATGTTGTGATGGTTTTGTTTACTACAATCAAATTATGTGGCAGTTGAAATATACAAATGTATATATATATATAATGTAATTGAAACTCTTAACGTTCACCACCTGACATGTGGAAGGTATAGTTTTGGCAGCGGCTTTGTAAAGTTGGATGCAGTGTTACACTACGTGCGTGTATTGTTATCGGCTGCTATATATCTCTGTATGGGTGGTACTTTTAACATGGCCGCACTGTTAAGTGAAAGTGTTCAACTCCACATCTGCGCAATAACAGCTAAGTAAGCACCCAGTGTTGTTATATGTTCCGATTACAGTGGCTTGCACAGTGGTGTGTTTGATTCGACCCTATATTACCACTCTGGATACCTGAGAGCGTTACTATATATTCAGCGCACTACGCCCATGCATAGTTTTAAAAACGCGTCAACTATATACATCAAAGCGAACCAAGCTTACCTGTATAAAAACACTCTCGCAGTGAAGGTAAGGCAATATCGTCTGAAGTATCAAAATCGTGGACTTCACACTCTATCTACATCACATAGTAACGCTACTAGAGAGCTTACGTTTACGTTTCCGATGACACTTCGTGAAGTAATCCTCCGGGAAAGAGACGCTATCCTTGATTTTGACACCGCATAGGTCGACCGACGCGAAAACAGAGCAAAGCGTGCCTCGCACTGCAGTTAAGGTTCAGTGGTCACATTGTCTGGCAAAATTAACATATTCATGACTTCACGTTTTCCCTTTCACAGAATGATAGTAGTTGTGCAAATGATGATAGTGCTAGCTCTGCTGTATAAAACCTCGCTGTTGTTATATAAGCCTTTGAGAAGACAAAAAAACAGCAGACAACGAACACTGTAACCCATATTAAGAATCCAGCAGTGAGACATGAGTTCCATTGCATGTTGAGAACGACATGGGTCCCCTTTTGTTCGAAACACATACTGAGTAAGCATTACTTCGATTCACTCCCGGTACTTCCAAAATATACTGGCAAGGCACGTTCCTTATAATTCAAGCACACATTATTCAGTGAAACTTGCACTGTACACATAATTAAAAAAACCCACCGAAAATGTCAACCTCGACCTTACCCCCCCCCCCCTCCCACCCTTCCTAGTATGTACATCATTACGCTACAAATTATGTTTGAAAGCGATATAATTACTCCAAGGCCAAACCATAGATTGTTACTTATTCCAAAAAACGTCTACAAATGAAGATAAGCGAACATTCAAAATGTGATTAGACATAATATGAAGATGTAAAGATACCCGTCGACAAAGTAGGACTTCTAAAATAACGAATTTAAAATCTATAACTTTTTTGGAATACCGTCAATTCAATTAGTCATGGTTGGTTAATGTACGTTTAAATTTATGCAACTCACTCGTTTCAAATATTCAGATTTAACTCTGGTATTGTACGTAGATAATAACGACTGAAGGCCAGGTCACAGTGAGCAATTAGGAGGTGTGTGGAAGGAGAGAAAGTGCGTTTGAGGGCGCTAGACCCGAATATCTCGTTTTCTCTAAGCATTTGAAATGTTGTAGTGGACTGAGAGAGAGAGAGAGAGAGAGAGAGAGAGAGAGAGAGAGAGAGAGAGAGAGAGAGAGAGAGAGAGAGAGAGAGAGAGAGAGAGAGAGAGAGAGAGAGAGAGAGAGAGAGAGAGAGAGAGAGAGAGAGAGAGAGAGAGAGAGAGAGAGAGAGAGAGAGAGAGAGAGAGAGAGAGAGAGAGATCATTCGTTACTGATTACAGAAGTTGCTGATTGTGACACTTGTTTCAATATGTGGATTTGGACGTACCTTTGAGGGTCAATTTTGTTTTTCTGTTCATATAGTTTTTACTAGTCTAAGAGAGATTTGTTGTAAAATAATGT
This sequence comes from Glandiceps talaboti, assembly GCF_964340395.1. Lineage (NCBI taxonomy): Eukaryota > Metazoa > Hemichordata > Enteropneusta > Spengelidae > Glandiceps > Glandiceps talaboti. The sequence goes on from NC_135571.1 coordinate 1,938,847, forward strand.
TGTTAGACTTAGGACGATACCCACACATGTTTGACGTTTTAAGGAATGCATGGCACTGTGAATTTTACCAAAGTGATATTTACTCAATTTACGGATAATAATTTTTTTTATTGAAACCTTATAATGGATTGAAAAACGAATCTAAAGAAGCATCTCAACCTGATCAATGTTAAATCGGATCAGATCAGAATATGAATCTGAAAAAAAAAATTCCGGCCATGCCTGGCCCAGCCAGGACTTGGGCCTGGTCTGGGTTTTGTATAGTCTAGCTGCTAGACCTCGGCCTTTCTTCTCAGCACTCTATTTCTGGCCGTTCGGGCTATCTCCCTCACTAGCGACCTTCGCGGTCGTCTTCATAGTGAGCAGAATAACAAGAGGCGAGGGGTCCAGCAGCAAGACTAGGTTTTGTACCGACCTGGTTTAACACATGTCTCTCACAGGTCCGGCGATGACTTCTAATTTGCACGACCACCATGTATCAAAATATTATTTTCTCTTTATTGACTCAGAACATGATATTACACCTTCTCATTCCTGTGCACCGTGTATGCTGGTAAGAAACTGATTGTTACTGGAGTCGGCTTAGTAACAGTGAATGTCGACAATGTGACTACCGTTACGTTGTTAGCAATTGAGTGATAAAGAGCGCCCACAACGACGACTGTTTCTGTCTAATTTGCAGGCTGGATACCGACCCACTACTCAGCTATTGCACGAGACGTTTGTAATGCAGTGAGTTGATTTTTCAAGAACTGAAATAATACCATATTGCTCCCTAAATTATCAAACATAGAGGGCGGTATCATGGTATAAATCTACAGAACAGAATTCTGCCCAGTGACGTCATCATTAGCAGTGTTTTGTAGTGTACGCTGTGAATCTGATTGTCTTGGTATGTAACTTTAGTCTTTAGACTCATAGCAATAAAGGTAGCAGTGTTTTGTAGTGTAGTCTGTGAATCTGATTGTTTTGGTATGTAACTTTAGTATTAGACTCATAGCAATAAAGACAGCAGTGTTTTGTAGTGTACTCTGTGAATCTGATTGTCTTGGTATGTAACTTTAGTCTTTAGACTCATAGCAATAAAGGTAGCAGTGTTTTGTAGTGTAGTCTGTGAATCTGGTTGTCTTGGTATGTATCTTTAGTCTTAGACTCAGCAATAAAGGTAGCAGTGTTTTGTAGTTAACTCTGTGAATCTGGTTGTCTTGGTATGTAACTTTAGTCTTAGACTCATAGCAATAAAGGTAGCAGTGTTTTGTAGTGTACTCTCTGAATCTGGTTGCCTTGGTATGTAACTTTAGTCTTAGACTCAGCAATAAAGGTAGCAGTGTTTTGTAGTGTACTCTGTGAATCTGGTTGTCTTCGTGTGTAACTTTAGTCTTAGAGTAATAGCAATAAAGGTAGCAGTGTTTTGTAGTGTACTCTCTGAATCTGGTTGTCTTGGTATGTAACTTTAGTCTTAGACTCATAACAATAAAGGTAATCTTAGACTCATTGCACTGAATAACGGTAGCAGTGTTTTGTACTCTCTGAATCTGTTTGTCTTGGTATATGTAACTTTAGTCTTAGACTCAGCAATAAAGGTAGCAGTGTTTTGTAGTGTACTCTGTGAATCTGGTGGTCTAGTTCTTGGTATGTAACTTTGATCTTAGACTCATTACAATAAAGATAGCAGTGTTTGTAGTGTACTCTGTGAATCTGGTTGTCTTGGTATGTAACTTTGATCTTAGACTCATTACAATAAAGATAGCAGTGTTTGTAGTGTACTCTGTGAATCTGGTTGTCTTGGTATGTAACTTTAGTCTTTAGACTCATAGCAATAAAGGTAGCAGTGTTTTGTAGTGTAGTCTGTGAATCTGGTTGTCTTGGTATGTATCTTTAGTCTTAGACTCATAGCAATAAAGGTAGCAGTGTTTTGTAGTTAACTCTGTGAATCTGGTTGTCTTGGTATGTAACTTTAGTCTTAGACTCATAGCAATAAAGATAGCAGTGTTTTGTAGTGTACACCGTGAATCTGGTTGTCTTGGTATGTAACTTGAGTCTTGGACTCACAGTAATAAAGATAGCAGTGTTTTGTAGTGTACTCTGTGAATCTGGTTGTTTTGACATTGGTGTCCGTGTCTCGTGGCAATACAGTCGTTTAAATGGTTCATTTCATTTAGATAAAATGCTGCACAGTTTCTTATAGATTTCTGTGTGGATGCTGAGCTGTATTTGACATCCGCTGTAAAAATATACTTACCGTTGCAATTCCTTCCCTAATTACATTCAAATAGTACAAAGATGCTTCCAGGACGAAAATTAGTGCAAAACAACAAATTCAATATTAAACATATTTTATTATACATTAGTACTAATACATAACAACAACTGAGTTACCAGACATGAAAACGAATATATAAATTAATTACTTAAATATTTCCTTTGATGGAATTAGTGATTATCATTACAAGGCAAAATTGGCCTGTTCACTGGACAAGTTGAAAAAAAAAAGATTTTCAAAATCAGAAATGAGCTTATCATGTATTAGCCATACCTACACGACTTTTAAGAATACAATATGCAATAAAATTTCGGTGGATGATTATTCATGCCTACATCCGACATCTAGATAATTAGGGTCCTGTCCAGTAGACATATGTATCACAATTAACAAACCATAATACCCAACCAAAGGGCTTTATTTTGTCTACCTTTTGAATAGTACACTTGCACTGATAATACTGCTCTTAATGTATATGATTTTGAGGGATAAAAGTAGCACCTTGGTAACACACTCAACTTTTAAAGTGGCCATGTGGATGAGGATTGGGGTATTTATTTTGGATTTTTAATTCATACAACAATTTTACCATTGCTTCCTACCTTAAAAATGAAATGTGAAAAAACATTAACAATGTCAGTGCTTGAAATTCGAAACTCGATGCAATGCAAAATGCTAAATAATGTGTAAACAGTTTGTTATTGCACATACAAAAACAACGATTTTAGTTATTATGCTTTTGCAATATATTGAGTTACAAACAAGGACTTAGCATATGTTGTTTCACATTGATTTTTCACGTAGGAAGGCATTTCATACATTAAAAATCCAAAATAAATACCCAATCCTCATCCATATGGCCATTTTAAGTCCTGCTGCTTTTGAAATCTGTTCATTCATTTGGATATTTCCTACAAGAGTTGGTGAAAAAACCTTAGGTTATGACATCACAGATACTATAATAATCTCTATGACTTGACAAGTCCAAGTGGTTGTAAGTTTTTGCAATTTTTAGCCCCCCCCCCCCCCCCCCCCGGGAGCGATATTTCAATGGGTTTCGTCTGTCCGCCCATATGTCCATCCATAATACATCATTGCTTAGACATGCAATATCTGATTTCTTTCAAACCTGACACAAAGATGACATATCGTATGGGACATATGCACATCAATTTGTTGTTTGAGATTTGACTGCATAGCGACCATAGTTCTTGTTAAAAATCAAATTTTACTGCATAAATAAAAAACTGTAATACACAGACACTTATATTTGGAGACCTTGGCCTTTGACCTTTAGGGTCAATTATCAAAATCATACCAATTCCTGCCTATCACAGACACATTGTTGTGTTTACACATTGCCAACTTCTTTTAAATCATGTTTACAGTAATATTGTGACTGTATAGAGATAGGATTTAAAATAAATTGGTTGCGACAAATAAATACTACAAAGCATTTGTGTGTGTCACACGCTAAGTAAATGAATTCATTTATTTTAAGGCCAAAAACCCCTCCCCTATAAAAACGAGTGTTCACAATTGTGAACATGTATATAATGATAAAAAACATGGTGAAAATTGTCACACCACAAGCAGTACAATGTAAAAAAATGGTAAACATTAATATACAAACCGGAAACCCTACACTGTATATCACATTAACAGTACATTTCGGTAGTAAATACAGAACATGTCATCATTGAAGGCATGAAATGTTAAAAATTCAATAAAAAGTGTTAAACTGAAGTTTAGCAATCACAATGATATCAGACCCCCCCCCCCCCCCTAAACAAACAATTTTTTCTTTACTAAGCCTGTATGACATTGTGTGTTCTTCCTCTCTAGTCTACTCTTTGTTGTGGTATCATAAACTACATGTAAATGATAATATTTCACTTCCAAAGTCTTTTTCTCATGTTAAGAATAAGAGCTTTATATCTCTTTCCTACTGGGTAGGCATGGGCACAGGTGAATCACTCCCTGATAAATCAAGGTGTTGTGCAGTACATATACATACAAGGAATGATTCTGTAGCAATTGCAAGTTCTGTTTTGCACTGTATTTGAAACAAGACACCGGCATTTGACACTTGATCAGCTTACAAACATCTGTCTGTGAAGTGTAGACAGCTGTCTGTATGCTACAGGCATGTCTGCAAGCTGCAGATTAAAGTCATTTTCCTAATCTTTCCTAAGAAGTCTGTTAAGAATATTCTGCACCTTGACAGCTATCTAAATGTCTGCATTTGAGCTATTGGTAGTCTGGAGCGGCACTGAAAATGACATGTTGCAGCTTGTGATAATTTAGAACTGAGCTTTCATTTCAGTAATGGTATATACTGCTCAAATACTTTCATATAGATGAATTTAATGTAAATGGTATACATACACATACTTGACATTAATGATATTATTTTTCAAAATAATTGACAATAACAAATAAATGTCTTGGTAAGTCAATTTTAACATTTATGACAACAAGGGTAAATTTTATTATTAAAAAGGGATCATACCTTACTTGAACAATATTAAATATTTGCTCACAAGATCGGACTTTTCATTCTTGTCAAAATACCTGCCATAAACCCAAAGGGGGTCTGTAAAGGACAGTGGACTGTGTGTGTCTGATATAATAAATCGTGTTTAAGTCAGCGCGTCTAACACAATCTCTGGAAGACTGTCAACAGTTGTCTTGACTTTTTTTGTCATTTATCGTTATTACTGTTGTCGTTGAAATTAATAGAATTAAACATAACATTGTGTGCATTGGACGTTCCATAAAGTCAAGACGACTGTTCTAACCCACCGGACTTTCATTTCTATGAATATTCATGAGCGCCATTGTTAATGGAATGTCTAACTGTGATGCCTGGTTAATCACTAGGGGGCATTTGAGGAGATAATACAGATGCTAGATTATATTTTATGTGTTCGAATCCTCAGTGAGTGGCGCACGTTCTGTATTGTGCATTGTGCATGCTGACTATTAGATTGTATGTTATAGGTTATATATTTGCACACAATTAGTATTTAAATAAAAGATAGTTCAGAAGGTTTTTTAGGAATACGATAAAATATAATCTGTATCGGAATACAGACTAAATCTGTGGTAAAAAAATGTACATGTATTTCCAGTTACAGATATGAATTGTAGAAGCATGAACTGACAGTGTTTGGCATTGCAAATCACGTAAATGAAACACATACTGTTTCCAGTTAGAGGTGTATTCTGTAGACAAGTGAACCGTTTGTATTTGACATTGTAAATCTTGCATAGTGATCTAACACTATCTCATGTGAAATGCCTATTTTTTCTAGTTATTATAGAATGTAAAGTGAACAGTTACTGTTTTTACATTACAAATCTTGTTCATGTTTGTGGGTCTAAGCACTATTCCAGGCCACATGCATATACATAAACAGCATGTAAACCTGTAAAACCCATCCATAACATAACGGTTCCCCTAGCTTAATTGCAATTGTGCGCTTATTATTATCATGCAATAGTATCATTCATTCATTGTCCACAGACAAACGATTGTTTCCCACCTCACTAAAGGAGGTAAATAAGCACACAAAAAGAGACAAGCTTAAAGCAAACACGTAAAACATTTTAAAAAGTACATATCGCAGGTTTAGTCTTCGGATGGCTGACAAAGCAAAGCTACCAAGCATTAGCCATTCTGGGCAGCAGCTGTTATTGCACATTTAATCCATTGTTTTCCATGCTTTCTTTAACTTATCGGTGGTGGTCCATTATACCATCACATCATTCATTAGCAGTATAGCGCCCTCTATAAACCCATAATGCCATCACACAACTCATTGGCACTACACCGCCCTCCTGCACTGAGGTGGTCAGGTAGCCATACAAAGGACCGGACCTCAGATTCATCAGATGGGGCACAGTGAGGAATTACTGAAAGATAGACAGACATTTTGAGGCATGAAACCATGACAAGAGAGGTATTGATTTGCGGACTGTCCAAACTACATTTTGTGAAGGACAGTAAGTGCATGTATACGTTGGTAAAATCTATGTGTTCCTGGGTCATCGCACTGAAGTTTTTTAGTGTTTTTGTTAGGGATGGCAAGTGGATCAAATCTACCTGAGTTCCCCAGTCATTTATCCAGGGTTCCCTAACAGTGTTTTTCTTGAGGGTGGTAAGCAGGTGCAATACACTGGAGTTCCTTGTTGTTACCTTGCTGTTTCATGCATGGAACATGTTTTTGACACCAAGATAAACACAGACTGCCAATAACAGAGACACCAGACACACAGCAGGATCTTGTACCCTATTACACTGAAAAGTGATAAGCATTGATATTCTTTCACAGTGCAGTAGATACATGGACTTGATGAATTAATGATTTCAACTGTTTACTTTAGAACTGATAATCAATGTGGTACCTTGTTTACTTCTACATCCCCACTGTGAGCAGCTCCTCTATAGTTGCTTCTTTTTTTAAAAGTCGTTCAAGTGTGTGTAAAAAGCACAGTGTCCCGTGAGTGGAACATCAAGGCAACTTTAATTCTCCTGTAAGTCAATTATTTCAATGTCTTACCATTCTCTTTAAGACATGCTACAACATCTTCCATCATCTCATAGTTACGTCTGGACACTTCCTTGTGTTCAACTATCGGCAATGGATAATCTTTGCCAATAACACAATTGGCCTTCTCCTGGACTGCCTTTGGTGCCTTCCATGGTTCAAACAGATAACGTAATGGCATGTCCTTTAAGGCTGGTATATATCGCCTATATTGGAAAAGGTTTTTTAAGGGGGCATAAATTGAGATTATATGTTTTTAGAATGTAATGTTTCCTGCATATTAAGAGGTACTCACAGTATTCTACTTACTGATGTATACTTGCAATCACTTGCAATTAACTGAATTCAAACCTGGTACATGTATTAGGATATATCTTACAAATGATCCAATGACGTTCATATAAAAAATGCCCACCCCCTACAGTGCCCACCCTTGCCCACCCTCTTCAGACAGTGCCCATCCATGCCCACCCTCTTCAGACAGTGCTCATCCTTGCCCACCCTCTTCAGATGGTGCCCACTCTTGTCCACCCTCTTCAAACAGTAAATGTCCTTGTCCACCCTCTTCAGACAGTGCCATAGAAATCCTACCTGACATATTCACCAGAAGGATCCATTCTACGACCATATCGAACTGGGCAAAAGCACTTAGGACACTGTAAGGCTCGTTCAAATGCTGAACTGGAAACCCACATCCAATTACCAGCACAAATGCTCCAATCAGCATCAAGAAGGTTCTCCAGGAAAAACTGAACATAGAGTAGAATAGAATATGTTTATATTCAAGTTTTCATAAAAACAAGAAATTGCACAATTTGACCACTAGGAGCAATTTTCAGCTTTTTGACCAAAAGTGAAAGTTATGATAGCCAAATATGAGAGCCTCTTTTGAAAAAATAATCATTCTCCAGCATTCATGGCAAAAGTTGTTTGCATTTTCAACTCTAGTCAAAACATTCTCCACAATTTGTTGCATATCGCATAATTTTTAAGAACTATATAACAGAGCTGCTTTACACTGAAGCGTATAGGCACTTAGGGTACTCATGAATATTCAGTGTTCAACTTGAATACATTATTTCAGCTGACTCCGATGATGCAATGACCCATTCTAAAGATACCCTATAAAGTTATAAGATCAACTTGATGTTTCTCTGAAATCGCAAGTAATTGTCGGTGATGGAAATGAAAAGACTTTCAAGAACCAATAGTTTATGAAAATGACTTCATTTTCTAGAATCGTCTTCTCCTTTAACGTTAACTCTCTACGGTGAGGTTATGGTTAAATGGTATTCCAGGTACAAATGATTTCCAGTACAGCTTTAGTTCAGGTCCTGACTACATACCTGTAATCCTTCTACCCAGCTGATCCAAAGATCACCACGGGTCAGAAAGCAAGACACGGCATGTCTACCAACGTGATGCAACCAGCCTTCACATTTCAGTTGCCTCATGCAGGCATCTATCCATGGATATCCTGTCTTACCCTGTGAAATAAAACATACACCACTTGAAAGTTTAGCAGGCATCTAGCATTACTAGCCCCGTCTACACGGCACTAAAAATCCTACCTGAGGTAGGATTCAGGATAGTTTCAAGCGAGTGTTGACGCAAACGCATCCTGAACCTGTCCTGAAACTGTCCTGACTTAGGATACCTTTGAGAGGTTTCCTGAAACCCTCCTGACTTCGTCCTATGTACTGTCAGGACAGAACGCATGACATCTACGGTGTAGTTTGGACATAGAATGACCACGGTATAAATTTATACATTTGGCTGGTGCATGGTATAATGGTTCAGTGGATAACTTTTAAATACGATAGCGCTGACCAGATCATAAAAGATTAAAAAAGACCATGAGCACCCCAGGGTTGGCTTGAATCTTGTGTAATGGATGTTGCCTTGTGGACAGTCCTCAAATAATATATGGAATCAAGTGAAGACAGATCGATTCCAAGGATTCTTTTCTGTTGGCTGAATTACTCCAAATTCTTCAGCTGTTATATGCACAAATGAATGATGTAGACAAAGATTCTAAGAACTTACCATGGCCCAGTGCTCAAGTTGGTTGTCATTCTTGTACCATGGAATATTCAGACAGATTGGGTTCTTTTCCATCTGATCATATTTAGGATTACCTACAGACATGGTGTAGAAATACTCTCTCCAGATTAACTGGGCTATCAGCTGATAACTGGGTTCATCTTTACGAACCTAAAGTAGAAAAAAAAAGATAAATCTTTTATGTCATCTTTGTTGAACTTCCATAAATGGATACCTAATAGCTCTGTCCATCATTATATAGACTCAGAGGTATCCCAAAAAGGTCTCAAGCTTTGCTCATTTATACAAGGCTAGGGGTATCACCATTAGATTCCCATCAGTTTTGTCCATTTATACAAGGCTAGGGGTATCACCATTAGATTCCCATCAGTTTTGTCCATTTATACAAGGCTAGGGGTATCACCATTAGATTCCCATCAGTTTTGTCCATTTATACAAGGCTAGGGGTATCTACTCCCATCAGTTTTGTCCATTTATACAAGGCTAAGGGTATCACCATTAGATTCCCATCAGTTTTGTCCATTTATACAAGCCTAGGGGTATCACCATTAGATTCCCATCAGTTTTGTCCATTTATACAAGCCTAGGGGTATCTACTCCCATCAGTTTTGTCCATTTATACAAGCCTAGGGGTATCACCATTAGATTCCCATCAGTTTTGTCCATTTATACAAGGCTAGGGGTATTACCATTAGATTCCCATCAGTTTTGTCCATTTATACAAACCTAGGGGTATCTACTCCCATCAGTTTTGTCCATTTATACAAGCCTAGGGGTATCACCATTAGATTCCCATCAGTTTTGTCCATTTATACAAACCTAAGGGTATCTCCAATAGACTCCCTGGATCAGCTTTGTCAATCTTCACAAACATAGGGGTATCACCAATTTATCACCAATCACTTACTTAAAAGAACCATTTGTCACTTGATATTGGAGGATTCTCTATTTGACACTCACCTCTTTGAATACCTCCATGATTTTCCAGTAAAACTTACGGATGGAGATACATCCAAAACGGAGATATGGACTCAGGCTCATAGGAGGTCCTAGTAAGTCTGGTTTGTACTGGTTAGGAAGGCAGTAGCCAGCTTTGAAAGCCTGTAATTAATTATCAGAAATATGACTTATGTACAATCTAACAAACAGTATAATTGCATGATATGCCCAGTTGTATACAATCTTGTTGTAATAAATAAGTGTTTAACACAAGCAATGGTAAATCACATACAAGTAATGTTTGCGACAACAGGTCTTGTCAAACAGTACCTTGTAGCAAATGGACAGTTTGACAAGATCTGTCAATCTGAAAATGAAAACTGTTACTTGTCATTATTAGAAGCTTTTGTATTACTGGTGGTTCAAAATACATATAGTCATTGAGGATGTAATCATAGGCCAGGAAAGATACTTGAAGTACGCCCTCAATGGGCAAGAAGGTGTATACATGTACGTACTTGCTCTGACCAGACATCAGCCCCCACTGGCTGTGAGATTAAGTAACTATAAAGAACTGTAAATAAACAGAATTGTCAATAATGTACTGTTTTGCGAGACAACTCCGAAACACAAGACAAGAACCACTCTTTACGATATGCTGTAAATAGAACTATTTATTTAATTACTATGATTTACGTACCTGATGTCAAAGTGGAATGAGAATTCGGTATTTATTTTAAATTTTTTTAATTTGGTATTTACTTTTTAATTTTTTTAATTTTTATTTTTTAATTGATAAAACAAATTTACTGTACTGATTTTCTACTTGAAAAACAATGTGAAATAACATTTACCAAGTCCTTGTTTGAAACTCCATAAATTGCGGAAAGATGCAAAAAGTGTCAAAAATAATGTGTTATTGTACGTACAACAACAAACACTTCACACATTTTTAAGGTTCTGTAATTTATTGAGTTACAAACACGTATGTTCTTCCACATTGATTTTTCAAGTAGAAAAACTTTGTTTTACCAATTAGAAATCCAAAATAAATACTAAATTCTCATTCAAATGGCCACTTTAAAGAATAAAATCTTTTAATTCAGATAGAAATAGTACCACTGCTGTGACTGGAAAATTCAGAGTAACTATTCGTAGTCGAGGTAGATTTATTAAATAAGTTATCACTCAATACAGAACTCACAAAAGTGATGTGATAAATTGGGTGTGCATTTGTACATGTACCTAGTGTTTTCATTAAGCCAAATAGCTGAATTTCAGTTAGAATTAGTACCACAATGGGTTGACAGACAGTGTCCGACAGCTTTTCTATGCGAAAGATCCACAGAGTTGTTAACTGCCATTTTAACATTGTATTGTATTGTATTGTATTGTATTGTATTGTATTGTATTGTATTGTATTGTATTGTATTGTATTGTACGATTGTCATGAACTGTTTTTGTTTCGCTTCTTGTGAAGGCTTAATCAATAAATAAAATAATAAAATAATAAAATATAAATAAATAAAATACATTAAGTTCATTTTGGCACATGAAAAATTTGTCGGAATGGCCAAATAATATGTATCATGTGGACAGTACAAGAGGCAAACTGTCATTACATTTAATGTTGCCATATGGATGAGGATTGGATATTTATTTTGGATTTTTAATTTATAAAACAATGTTATCATGGCTTCCAACTTGAAAAACTCAATGTGAAACAATATATACCAAGTCTTTGTTTGTAACTCAATACATTGCATACAATTAATAAAATGTGTAAAATATTTGTTATTATACGTACAATGACAAACTTTTACATATTGTTTAACATTTTGCAATGCATCGAGTTACAAGCACAGACATTGTCAATGTTATTTCACGTTGATTTTTCAGCTGGAAGCTATGATAAAATTGTCTTATAAATTAAAAATCCAAAATAAATACCCCAATCCTCATCCATATGGCGACGTTAAATAAATGATCTGTTCAGCCTACCATATTCAGTACAATCATTGGTGATAAATTTCACAGCAGCTGTATATAAGTATATTAGCAGGACTAAGCCAAGGAAAAAGCTTTTGAGCATTTCCAGCTAAAATAAATCTGGCGCCAAAAAAACCCACATCATGTGACTACCTGTACAGTATGTAAGATGACTTACAGCTTGCTCTATTTTCATTCTACAATCAAATAATTCAAGGCCTCGTTTTTCACCTCCAATCCACTTGTTAATTCTCTGTCCATTAAATTCATCCACTGGAGCTATGGAATATAAATATAAAAATAAATGTAGCAGTCTTCCACTTTATCTCTCTGTCTCTCTCTGTCTCTCTCTGTCTCTCTCTCTCCCTCCCTCCCTCCCTCCCTCCCTCTCTCCCTCTCTCTCTCTCTCTCTCTCTCTCTCTCTCTCTCTCTCTCTCTCTCTCTCTCTCTCTCTCTCTCTCTATATTAACTAGACATTGTACATGAAAGAAAAAACATAATAAAATAAAACAAAAAATCTACCTAACCCACCTACGCTTAAAATTGAGCGTAATTGGAACCACACAATTTTTTTATAAGGCCTGAACCATATTTTGAACCGTGGAAAAACATAAACTCAGCTTAAGACCCTTAAAATGTCATGACATGGACACTTTTACTCCAGGAAAATCTACAAAGTCACCACATTTTAGTAATAGATGTCCTCAAATACTTACCCAATTTTTCCAAGGATGGAAGAGCAAATTTTTTAAAATATCTTGGCACAGGTAATTTTATTCCAGAAAAATCGGGATCTTCAGTTGTTTTATCTGGTAGTCCCATTCCAGCAGTGACATGTCGGAATACAGCATATGTCACTGGAGGCGTGCCACCATTTCTTTGGATTACCCTATAAAATACAATACAAATACACAAGGAGTGCGTATGTAATGGGCCATTCCAGACTACAAACAGGAAATTGAGAATACAGCGCCCTCGCTCAGATTGGGGGTATTGTCACCTCATACTACCTTTTCTTATGAGCTTTGTCCCTTGATATTCTGTAGAAGTGTAAATCAGGGGTGTCTATCGTATTGTTCAGACATCGAGGAAAGCAGCAGTGCTCTATGATTAACCAAGTAACCTATACCATGTATACCCCCAAGGTACACACAGACAGGAAGTAGAGTGCCACCATGGCAAATTTTGGAAAGGCCTATATAGGAAAGGAGCCCCTCCCCCCTACTCTATTCTATAGTAGCTGCATTCATAATTGTACCTGCATTTTCAGTAGTAAATTCAAATATTAAATTATAACACACTCTATTTTTGCCTCCACTTAATAAAATAACTTTTTAATTTTTTTCATGGCTAGACTTTCTTTCTAAACCACAAACAATATTAATACTCTAGCAAGTGAAATGGAAAACAAAAGTATCAGTCTCAATAGCATCAACTGCCACTAGAGAGCAGAATTCACAATGATAAAGTATGCGTCGCAGTGAAAATAAAAACAAAAGTACAGTAAGCGGCACATCAATTGCCACTAGATGGCGCAATTCCAAATCTAAACATGCTTACTCTTTAGGATTCCAAAGAGTGTGGGATATCTTTTCAACCCATTCTACACCTTGGTCCTCACACAGTTTTTTAACAGAGTTGTCCCGTTCTTGCCATATCGGTTCCGGGTCCTGCTCAAACGTCAATATTTTGACATCCCATTCCTGTATAGAGAAGAGAATAAACTGTTTATTCAGATTTCAAAAATCTTCACATACTAAATATTCCCTTCCAATTTATCATAGCAATACATGGACCATGACTGGTGATTTCTGTACAGCTTACATCAAAAATCACAAAAAACCCTGAAACAACATACTGTTTGGTTCAATGGAAATCTTACCAACACTGCTATATTGTAGGTTGTCGGTGGCCGAGTGGTTAGCTCATACGCCAATTACCTCTGTAGTCTGGGTTCGAACCCGCCAGGTTTTGGCTGGCTTTGATTTAACTAGGTCTGTATGTAAGAAGGGTGATGTTCAGTTTGACCCTGCCGAACAATACAGGTTATCCCCCCCCCCTGCCGTTGAGAACAGTTGCTATAGCAATAGGCGTTGGAGAGAGCTCATCTTTTAATATTTGAGAATTTAAAAATGTACTGTATGTAGCTACTGAACGTAGCTACTGAATGTATGGTACATGCACATGCGCTTTTGCACTATTAACCCCCTAGCTTCATAGAAAACAAGTTTAGTATGGCTGCCATGTTTGACAAGTCCAAACTAATATCTAAAAAAAAAATAATGGAAAAGATGTCTTTATTTAGTCAATAAAGAGAGAATTATATACAGCTGAATGAGAGAAAACTAACCAGGGAAAAAAGAAAAAAAGTTTTATATCACCACAAAAATCAATGAGTCAACTGATCAATATCAGACACAAAATAAGTTTTATTTCACCACAAAAATTAATCAAATGATCAATCACTAAACTAAATGATAAATCAATCAAATAAATTGATCAATCTTACATGCTTGCTGGACCCTGTGGTCTCATCAGATGACTACCGTGATCTTCTTTGAAATCTACTGTAAGCACTCACGAGTCATAAATATTCATTAGATGACTATGGCGTGCTTCTTGGAAATCTACTGGAAGCACTCGGGAGTCATAAATATTCATTATCGGTGGAATATGACTATAAAGGTTTCTTATCTATACTCATGACACTGATTTTTGCAGACAGTATTAAATTGCAAAGATCTAGATCTAGCCAAGAAGATATCAAATTTATCTACAATATTAGCCCAGAAGATATAAAGGTGGGGAGGTGTCGAGAACAACATACAACTTACAAATGACATGTTTGATATGACAACCCATCTATTTTTCATCACTTCTAGGAGTAATTGAGAACTGAAATATAGGAAAATGCAGTGTCTCAAATATCAAAAGGTGTGCACTCTAGTGGAAAGCTGATATTCATTACTACACTATCAATATCATATTACATGTATACTACCATATGACTTGATTTTTGTGGTATCATCGTCAACTGTATGGATGTTTGAAAGTCGTCTAGATACACTGTGGGAAAACCAACCTTTGTGTTGTGATTATAAGGAAAACACTAATATTGAAACTTTAGTACATAGAAACTGTAGTACACAGGAACCTCATAACTATAAGTTACAATGAAATTGATATGACCAGCATGAAAGGAATAAATTTTGTGATTTTCAAGATAAACTCAATTGATAAGACCCTTATACTTTTTCATTGAAAAGTTCAATTCAAACAATCAACACCAAATGTGGTATCTGATAACAGGACAAGATGTCTTTATTTAGTCAATAAAGAGAGAATAATATACAGCTGAATGAGAGAAAACTAACCAGGGAAAAAAGAAAAAAGTTTTATATCACCACAAAAATCGATGAGTCAACTGATCAATATCAGACACAAAATAAGTTTTATTTCACCACAAAAAATTAATCAAATGATCAATCACTAAACTAAATGATAAATCAATCAAATAAATTGATCAATCTTACATGCTTGCTGGTATCTGATAACAGGAGGTCATAAAATAGATGTCTTGTGTTCAATCTCAGTCTAAGGTTCAATCCATTGTATTGCAAGATTGTCTATAAAAATAGTTTTTCTAGTAAGGTCAACTTCATTCAGTTTACATGTAGATTGCAAATTGCAAAATTCTCCTCACCACCTACAAGATATTGCATGGATTTTCACCTTCCTACCTATCAGACATTATCTGTCAGAAACCTAATGTCCGCACACTTCGGTCGTCGGAAAAATGCCTATTACTGGAACCCAAGTACAGACTTGCATCATTTGGGGGTCGAGCTTTCTCATGTGCTGCACCACGTCTTTGGAACAAATTACAACTGGAGCTTCGACAGACACCCACAGTCAATGCCTTCAGGAAACATCTCAAAACACACTTGTTTGCAAAAGTGTTCGATAACTAACTGTAAAGCGCCGCTGAAATCTACTTCATATTGGATATTGGCGCTCTATAAATGTATTGATTGATTGATTGATTGATTGATAGATAATAGCTTTGTTGTATTGTACCAACTCCTGTTAACTCCTGTTTATCAAACAAATCAAAGTTGTGTCTAGTACTATCACACTGGTCATTTGAATTTCACTGTACATATAGCTGACAGTAGAGGCCAGATAGACCTAAAGTCAGAATGAATCTATGAATCTATGCGTAGACTGTATGCCTAAATTATGAGAGGGTAATACCAAAATATGAAACCAAAATACAGGGTTCTCAGTAAACGTAAATGTTTTCACTACTAGAAATTTACCAAGTTCATGTGTATATATAACTCAATAAATTGCAAAATGCTAGAAAGAGTCTGAAAAAATGTTAAATTGTATGTACAATAAACAATTTTACACAATTTCAGCTTTTTGCTGAGTAATTATTCACAAAGACTTACATGTAGTATATGTTGTATTACATTCATTATTTAAGTAGGAAGCCATGATAAAATTGTTTTATAAATTTAAAAGCCGATATAAATACTTAATCCTCATCCATATATATAGTCACTTTAGTTTAAATTTTACATCTGATGTACATCTGATGTACATATTTATGTGATTATGGTAATCTCACTTCAGGGTAGAAACCCTAGAACCGCCGAGCTTACTCGCTAACCATATCATATGCCTGTATTTTTAACACAATACACAACTCAATTTTTTTGGGGGGGAAGTCTCTTGTCAAGTGAATTTTCAATTTTTCTTGCCCTGGTGAAAACATAGATTGCCCTACCAAGTTGTGACATATTGCCCCCTTTGTGGATATCTACAAGTGTACGTCACGCACAATCAATCACAGTCCCTCTATCACCTTGAGGGCCCTCTATCACCTTGAGTATATCCGTATTATTTCTACTGCCATCATTTTGCCAAATATTGGGTTAAACTAGATTAGTTGTAAGACAACTATTTCCATTCCCCCTTTCCCGTTAGCTATTGATATACATATTTATCTGGTAAATGTGTTTGTAATATGTAATTACTATATATTGTTGGGTATAAAATATTATTACTAAAAATGTGTGCTAGCCCATGCAAACTGATCCCTTATTAATGATTTGTTTGTTAATTACCATCAAAATTTTTTTATCTTAATACCAGGTTTGTGTTCAGTCAATTGCAAATGATGGCTAATTTTTATAGTAATAATATTGATAATAATAATGTTAGTTTTTATATAGCACTTTCCCACTCTGTGCTCAAAGCGCTTTACAATTATTACCCCTGGCTCGAATCACTATCGGCACAACAGCCCTTTATACTTCCTCAACTCCCTGGGAAGCATACAATCCACTGCAGCCTTTTTAAGTGCATAGGATTAAAGCATTCACATTGCAACCGCTACCCTACCAAGTCCCCAATTATACAGCTGGGTGGACGGAGACACACTCGTTGACGTTGTTCAAATCTTGCTCAAAGACTTTAGTAAGTAGAATATATGTACTGTGGCTATACCTTTTTAAAGAGCAGTAAAAAGTACTCCCAAATATGTAATAATCATCGCCTTTAATAGCTGTTTAAATGCTGAGCCATAACATTCACTGTTTCTGAAGAGGTAACATAACGGAGTTCAAAGAAATTGAGATTGGATGGAGTGGCGTTCCCCATTAATTTAAGGATTTCTACGAGAGAGAAGTGAATTTAATGTCTGATCAAAATTTCCTGCGTTAGGAGTAGACAGCCTGGGTAGAATAAATGACATATTAAGATTAATGGAAAAGTGAATTATGGCTAAGTCAGAATTTTCTGTGATACTCAGGAGTGTATAGAAAAGCTTGTGACATTTAATGATCAGCTCAAAGTCTTCCTTCAGATTTCGATTAATGGAAATGTGAATTAGGGGTAAATCAGCCTTTCTTGGGGTGAAAATTATAGAAATGCCAGTGGGCAGAACATATGGCATTTAATGATTTACTGTCAAAGTCTTATTTCAGATCTGGATTTAGTTATTCTCGCAAAGCAGAGATATTAATTCTTCTGCGATCCTCGTACTTGACAGCGTGTCTTTGCTAAATATCAGTTTACATAATCATAGAAGGCTTATCAGTTAGTCTTCCATCTAGACAGTTTTAAATTACATTGTTGTTAAGTTGTCTCACATTACACCACGCACGAGCCATTTAGAACAAAATAGATAGAATATATTATACTCTGGTTGTTCTACAACATGACAGTGTGTGTCTATGTCCCTGGTTCTACTGTGTTCAAAATATGAGTCAAAACATTCAAAATTACTACTACTTTCCTGGTTTTTCTTTAATTTACTGGTGCTGGTATAATTATGTTCTTCTCCAATATTTTTTTTAAATTCAGCCGCAAAATACTTGTGACCTAAGGGGTTGTCACTCCTAGTCCATCAACTTGTAGTGACAAAGACTCCTTAGGTGACATGTATTTTTTCCTTCGCTGATCAAAGCAAAATATCTAATTATATCTACCACAGTATTCCTGTCTCATATAATAACTATAACTATATTCATATGTTATATGTTAATATTTCAATCTCCGAGTACTGTGAATTTTCTTTCTGCTGGGAAACTGTCTTTAACTTACTTACTAAAAGCTTTCACAAGATTTATTGCTCTCACAAATGTTTATTATCATATAAACTGTATATTATCGCTATGGCAATCAATGACAAAAGACATATGCACATTTGTACATCAGCATCTGCATCTGTCTGTCTGTCTGTGTGTCTGTGTGTCTGTGTGTGTGTCTGTGTGTGTGTGACGTGTGTAAAATTAACGTCTTTCCATTAGTATTGTATGCATGTATGTGTGTCTGTGTGTGACGTGTAAATTAATGACCTCATGAGTATGCATGTATGTGTGTGTGTTTGTGTGCAAAATTAATGTGTTCTCGTGAGTATTGTATGTGTGTGTGTGTGTGTGTGTGTAAAATTAACGTCTTTCCATTAGTATTCTATAGCATGTATGTGTCTGTGTGTGACATGTAAATTAATGACCTCATGAGTATGCATGTATGTGTGTGTGTGTTTGTGTGCAAAATTAATGTGTTCTCATGAGTATTGTATGTATGTATGTGTGTGTGTGTGTAAAATTAATGTGTTCTCATGAGAATTGTATGTATGTGTGTGTGTGTTTGTGTGCAAAATTAATGTGTTCTCGTGAGTATTGTATGTATGTATGTATGTGTGTGTGTGTGCATGTAAAATTAATGTGTTCTCATGAGAATTATATGCATGTATGTGTGTCTATGTGTGATGTGTAAATTAATGACCTCATGAGTATGCATGTATGTATGTGTGTGTGTGTTTGTGTGCAAAATTAATGTGTTCTCGTGAGTATTGTATGTATGTGTGTGTGTGTGTGCCTGTAAAATTAATGTGTTCTCATGAGAATTATATGCATGTGTGTGTGTGTGTGTGTGTGGGGGGGGGGGGGGGGGGGTTGTGTGTGGGTGTGAGTGTGTGTGGGTGGATTATGTGTATACAATTAATGACTTTTCATGAGAGTCGTATACATGTTTACAGGAATTAAAATGTTGCAGAAACTATCATAAATTTACCAGGACAAACACACTTTTACATCTTTGAGCAATCGGCATTTCCTAATAAATCTCCTGGGGCTCTACATGGATGTCAAATGAACCCTGGGAAATGTGTCACTGGCATCAGATGATCATATAGTTTAATTCATGACTGAGTGACTTTATACTTACCTCAAAAAGTCTAGAGAATACCTCTGCTGGGTCTCCTTCAAAGACATATAATCTTCCTCCAACTTCCTTTAACTGGTTATCCAAGTCTTGCAAACTGTCGTGTAAAAACTTCCATCTGTTGTAACCACACAGTTTAGTACCTAGCCAATGAAATATAAACAATTAGTACCTAGCCAATGAAATATAAACAATTAGTACCTAGCCAATGAAATATAAACAATTAGTACCTAGCCAATGAAATATAAACAATTAGTACCTAGCCAATGAAATATAAACAATTAGTACCTAGCCAATGAAATATAAACAATTAGTACCTAGCCAATGAAATATAAACAATTAGTACCTAGCCAATGAAATATAAACAATTAGTACCTAGCCAATGAAATATAAACAATTAGTACCTAGCCAATGAAATATAAACAATTAGTACCTAGCCAATGAAATATAAACAATTAGTACCTAGCCAATGAAATATAAACAATTATCAATATTATAAACTCTTAAACATTATTTATAAAAAAGTTCAGTCAGACTTATTCTGTCTTTAGTACACTTGTATTGATTACTGCTATCAACTTAAAGAAAAAGTCCAGTCAGACTTATTTCTACCTTTAGTACACTTGTATTGATTACTGCTATCAACTTAAAGGAAAAGTCCAGTTTCTGTCTTTAGTACACTTGTATTGATTACTGCTATCAACTTAAAGAAAAAGTCCAGTCAGACTTATTTCTGTCTTTAGTACACTTGTATTCATTACTGCTATCAACTTAAAGGGAAAGTCCAGTCAGGCTTATTTCTACCTTTAGTACACTTGTATTGATTACTGCTATCAACTTAAAGGAAAAGTCCAGTCAGACTTATTTCTACCTTTAGTACACATGTATTGATTACTGCTATCAACTTAAAGAAAAAGTCCAGTTTCTGCCTTTAGTACACTTGTATTGATTAATGCTATCAACTTAAAGGGAAAATCCAGTCAGACTTACTTCTACCTTTAGTACACTTGTATTAATTACTGCTATCAACTTAAAGTAAAAGTCCAGTCAGACTTATTTCTGTCTTTAGTACACTTGTATTGATTACTGCTATCAACTTTAGGGAAAAAGTCCAGTCAAACTTATTTCTGCCTTTAGTATACTTGTATTGGTTACTGCTATCAACTTAAAGGAAAAGTCCAGTCAGACTTATTTCTACCTTTAGTACACTTGTATTGATTACTGCTATCAACTTAAAGGGAAAATCCAGTCAGACTTATTTCTACCTTTAGTACACTTGTATTGATTACTGCTATCAACTTAAAGGAAAAGTCCAGTCAGACTTATTTCTACCTTTAGTACACTTGTATTGATTACTGCTATCAACTTAAAGGAAAAGTCCAGTCAGACTTATTTCTACCTTTAGTACACTTGTATTGATTACTGCTATCAACTTAAAGGAAAAGTCCAGTCAGACTTATTTCTACATTTAGTACACTTGTATTGATTACTGCTATCAACTTAAAGGGAAAATCCAGTCAGACTTATTTCTACCTTTAGTACACTTGTATTGATTACTGCTATCAACTTAAAGGAAAAGTCCAGTCAGACTTATTTCTACCTTTAGTACACTTGTATTGATTACTGCTATCAACTTAAAGGGAAAGTTCAGTTTCTGTCTTTAGTACACTTGTATTGATTACTGCTATCAACTTTAGGGAAAAGTCCAGTCAGACTTATTTCTACCTTTAGTACACTTGTATTGATTACTGCTATCAACTTAAAGGGAAAGTTCAGTTTCTGTCTTTAGTACACTTGTATTGATTACTGCTATCAACTTTAGGGAAAAGTCAAGTCAGACTTATTTCTACCTTTAGTATACTTGTATTGATTACTGCTATCAACTTAAAGGAAAAGTCCAGTCAGACTTATTTCTACCTTTAGTACACTTGTATTGATTACTGCTATCAACTTTAGGGAAAGTCAGTCAGACTTATTTCTGTCTTTAGCACACATGTATTGAGTACTGCTATCAACTTAAATAAAAGGGTAAGTCAGGCTTATTTCTGCAGTACGCTTGTATCGATAAATGCTATCAATTACATATGATTTTGGGTGACAAAACAGTACCTTGGTCAGTTTACACTCAACTTTAAAGAAGGTCTCCTGCATTTGTCATTTGTTCAACCATTTTTGGGATTTCTTGCAAGGGTTTATGGGAAAAACTTTAGTGATGAATTCATAGGAAATCACCTGCAAACATCTTATATTGTCATTACCTGCTACTTCCCCATCAAGTATGAAAACAGGGTAAAACTCCTCAGCATTTTCCAGAGCTTCTCTTAATGCTGGGTTGTCATGGAGACGAAGGCCATGCCTAAACCAGTGAATAGCTACTGACATCTTGATTCTCAAATTTGGCTCTTCAACTTGTAATATACACTGTTAAAGTAAGCAAAACATTTTTTCTTTAATTTACAAGTGACAAGTCTTCCACAATTACAAAATGGTATCTCCCATTCTCCTCCGCCTGGGTTCCTTAGTCATTTACTAGGGTTTTCTACCGCTGTTTAACATTGTTGTAAACCACAGTCTCTTTTATGGTCAAGCCAATTCACACCTTGTAAATACCCCTTTGTCTTACCCATTACTGACATAGCTAAAATGTATTTTGACAGCTAAAGGGTATGATGAGAAATAAAGGAGCACTTTGTATTTAAGTTCCAGAACGAAAATACTTCCACGATCAGAAATACATTATATCGATCGATCGATCGATGAGAGAGAGAGAGAGAGAGAGAGAGAGAGAGAGAGAGAGAGAGAGAGAGAGAGAGAGAGAGAGAGAGAGAGAGAGAGAGAGAGAGAGAGAGAGAGAGAGAGAGAGAGAGAGAGACTATCGATTTATAAAAGTATCTGACGTTGCTGATTACATAAGTTACACTTGTTAATTTGGACGTACCTTTGTTTGAAGCTCAATTGTTTTTCTGTTCGCATGGACTTTGCTATCTGCAATAACTGTACGATTTGTTTTTATTTATTTACAATACTTAAATTTTGATTTTTTTCTATATATATATTATGTTTTGCGTGACTCAACATCTCTCGTTTCCAATGTTTATTTTCTTACTGGGTTTGCAAAGGCAAATGATTCTTGCGAAGGACTGAGAGCAACGGAGCGAAACCGCTACAGTTACTGCAGTTAGGGCTTAATTTGCAAGCAATCAGAACACAATTTCAGCACTGATTATGCCCTATCTATATCTCCTCTATAATTACGTATGTGTAACTAAATTTTTGTGGATTCATGATCCTGTAAATTTCTAATAGATTTGCCCTCTTTTCCTGTCACCCCACTGACTGCATAACATAACACTAGATCGATCGCAATTGATTCATCAAAAAAACGCGTAAAACTCTCTACGAGAAAAGTCGTAACTATAGTTCATACGTACCAATAGTCCAAGAAATGCTTTAAATTGGCATAGAAGGCTTGAAATCCGACAAAATCTGCCATTTCTACGTACGTACACACAATACCACCATCATATTCATAATATGACAGTGTTGTGGTCGAGTATATGCGCGACACGATAATTGGTCACAGACGATCACGTGATGCATATTATATAACATGCTAGGAATAAAAACACGGCATGACACGGCACGTGACATCATGACCTTGTGATAACAATACATTTTCAGTGCTACTGCTATCAGTGCTAGGCTGTGAACACGAAATAAACCCCGGGAAGTTTAAACCCCGGGAAGTTGCCGGCCGTTCATATAATATTGAACGAAATACTTAATGATATCAGAAGTATCGCCGACAGTGCTAGGTTTAAAACAGATAATACTATAATATAACTTCATTGCCATTTGCATCAAAACGCATTTGAAATTGGTTTTCCACAAACGTGCACGTGCAATTTCCGGGTTGTGGAAGGTGGTTTTGACGTTTATATTGTCGATAATTGATTTTTTTTTTTTTTACATGTTCTAAAAAGAATAACTGCTTTCCTATGTTTGTTGGTACAGTAACATTCCTAAATCATCGAGTTGAATTCAGAAATCGTGATGTTCGGCAACATGTCAACAAAATATTTGTCCTAAGACCAACGTTGGTTGAGGGTCTATGATAAGTTGGCTGATTGAAAATGAACAATATTAATCTAATGGCTATGATGGTTTTGAAACCAACAACTGCATAGAGTGTTGACTTGCTTTACTTCTCGTCTATGTCAGAGAATTAGATGTCATTCAATAAAATAAATTTTGATGGTCAACACCCCTGGAAAATGACCCAAATCAAGTGTATCAAGTGTATCGGTCACAAATGAATCTACCCTGCGCGAGCTTATGGGCTTTGCCTAGTTATGATATTATTATATATCGAAATGGTTTATTCATTTAGCCTACATTATGCAAAAAGAGGTCAATTTGTCCTTTGTACAATATTGACCGCGAGGGCGCTATTCTTCCTGTCTGTGTGTCCCATGGGGGGTTTGCTATGTTACTGGTGCATAAAGCACTGCTGTGTCTACACTGGAAATGATAGGGATTGCAGGTCCACACATCAATATTACTAAGAATAAGGATGTTACAACAGAATTTATTTTTTCACTATACATCTCAGAAATGTCTACATAGTAACAACTAACATATCAAAAGTCTGCCAAAATCCAAGTAGTGGAACAATGCCTAATTTGCATAAATCCAATATGGCCCCCATTATATACGAGTAGTTTGGCTTGAGCCAGACCGTCGTGCATGCCGTTCAACTCTTATCAAGATTAGAGTAATATGTTGACATGTTGTCTTTTACAGACTCCAGGAACGATACTCCTTAATCGGATTTGAAGCCTGTATACTACATTGAGTAGTGTAGATTCAATTCAACTGTCTTCAAAAATGGTCATCCACTATGGCGCCAGACTATTTGCAGATTACAGGTTTCAATGTAATTTCTCATTTACCATAGCCCTTTCGAACTCGTACAAAGACAAAGGAGAATCTTTCATAAAAAGAACTCTGCTAACAACACGCATGTGATCTTATGGAATAATGAATTCCATGCTACATCCTCTGGCTATATTGCGAATTTCTGAAGAAGTGTCAAAGCCTGTAGATAAGTGGTGTAATTTTATCAGAAGCTTAAAAGATTATTTTTTACCCTCAGTGCTTCGCACAAAATCTTAAACATAAGTAGTAACCAAAAAGACTTTCTTGTACGTGAACAAAACGTACCAGGCTGGTAACTAGTAAAAATTAGTCTTTGAGAACTGCATAATCGCAAAATTTTCTAGTAACGAAAATACTAGGTATACAGTATATTGCAATAAATAACCCATCTCTACAACAAAGTTATTTGATAACGTTAACAGCTGCGCTAGCTACAACTTATCAAACATTTTATGAAACCAATGTCTCCAACGACCAGGCAAATAAATCTAACACTGCAACGGACTCTAAAACCAATGTCTCCATCGACCAGGCAAATCAATCTAACACTGCAGTGGATTCTAAACCAATGTCTCCATCGACCAGGCAAATCAATCTAACACTGCAACGGACCGGATTCTAAACAAATGTCTCCAACAACCAGGCAAATCAATCTAACACTGCAACGGATTGTAAACCAATGTCTCCAACGACCAGGCAAATCAATCTAACACTGCAGTGGATTCTAAACCAATGTCTCCAACAACCAGGCAAATCAATCTATTACTGCAGTGGATTCTAAACCAATGTCTCCAACGACCAGGCAAATCAATCTAACACTGCAGTGGATTCTAAACCAATGTCTCCAACAACCAGGCAAATCAATCTAATATTGCAACGGATTCTAAACAAATGTCTCCAACGACCAGGCAAATCAATCTAACACTGCAACGGATTCTAAACGAATGTCTCCAACGACCAGGCAAATCAATCTAACACTGCAACGGATTCTAAACCAATGTCTCCAACGACCAGGCAAATCAATCTATTACTGCAGTGGATTGTAAACCAATGTCTCCAACGACCAGGCAAATCAATCTAACACTGCAGTGGATTCTAAACCAATGTCTCCAACGACCAGGCAAATCAATCTAACACTGCAACGGACCCTAAAACTAATGTCTCCAACGACCAGGCAAATCAATCTAACACTGCAATGGATTGTAAACAATGTCTCCAACGACCAGTCTAATCAATCAAACACTGCAGTGGATTCTAAACCAATGTCTCCATAGACCAGGCAAATCAATCTAACACTGCAACGGACCCTAAAACTAATGTCTCCAACGACCAGGCAAATCAATCTAACACTGCAACGGATTGTAAGCTTTTGCCACTATACTACATATAAATCCACTACAAATTGTGAAGTACAATGATTGTCTATTGGTAATTGATCAATTTTAATATATGTTTATACATCTTTGGTTGCTTCATGAAGAAAACATTGCAAAGAACTTTCGATCAGACCATTAAGTAACAACAACAACAACAACAACAACAACAACAACAACAATCAAGTAACATTCAATAAAGTCAAAAGTGTGCATTTACGGATTGATATAATCTTGAAGTTTCAGACAGATGAATTTTAAAATATACAGCTCAACTGTGTTGTCGTACACGTAAAACCACTCTATTTTAAATGGTATGCCAAAAAAATCAGAAATACTAGTGTGCGTTTGGAAAATAGAATAATGAACAAAAAGCAAGCTAGGGCTTTGAAGGTATGCACCCAAAATTACAATTCCTTCACGATGATGTCGTGGTGAATGCAGAACAGATTTAGAATTAACAAGTACAGACCGTGTTTCCGTCACACATTGCATTTATTATGTTGTATAGTTTATAGCAGATGAACGAAGATCTGACAGCTGTAATGTAAAGAGTACGGACTATGTGAGATTGCTGTAAGGGATTATTTCATTGCCATTTTCCCATTTTTCGCGCTTTTTACACTTCGAGAAAATTGTAAGCGACGAAGAACACGCCCTGTAAATGTACACGCCACGACTTAAATATCTTATCGAAGTCACAACGAAATGAGATCCACAAGACTAGCATTGGAAAGAGTGACATCAGTGAACAAAATGTTAACCCATCGTATATTTGATTCATACACAAGCTTACTAAAATGAAGAATGAGAGAGAGAGAGAGAGAGAGAGAGAGAGAGAGAGAGAGAGAGAGAGAGAGAGAGAGAGAGAGAGAGAGAGAGAGAGAGAGAGAGAGAGAGAGAGAGAGAGAGAGAGAGAGAGAGAGAGAGGAAGGGATGGAGAAAAGGAGGGACAGAGTGAGAGAGAAACGTAGAACCATACCTCGGAATCAGCAAGCTTCCAAGTTAATGCGAATGCTCTTTCTTTCTGAAGATTTCAGTGAAGAGGATGACAGTTACACGATATAGTTGGCCTTTACCTAATGATTTGAGGTCACAGAAATTGAGAACCCGTCGTTAATACCTATTATATCAGGATAATCACTGCTGAAAAGAGCTCCAAGATACGTTTTAGCATGTGTTCTTGCATGTGTTTCTTAGTTTCCATGGCCCTGAATATGCCTGTAGTGTTCTACAACTTGTTTCCAGCTGTTTTTTGCCTTTCTGTTTGCGTATGCGCAACTGTGTTTTCAACAGAAAAGGTTATAGAAGATAATTGTTATTGAATATTACCCTCAAAAGTTAGCTGTTTGAAAACAGATTCGAAATAATTAATATTTTTACCATAGAAAATACTGTATGTAAATTGTTGGACATTCCTCTAAGATTGCGATTTCTCTCCCTTCACCGCCACTTACATGATGAAGACATCGTGAATACTTGTTTAAGTACATACCCTAGTCTGTGCGATACAGAATTTCGTACCACGCTATCAGCCAGCACTGACTTCTGTATTAAACTACTCGTCTGTGCCGGCTAGATCAAAAGATTTACTCCACTCCTTGAACTTGTAATTGGAAATTCAAACAGAGGTCATATGTAGATTATTAATCAAATAGACAAAACGAGTTTCAGCATCTGATGTTATGAACGATTGCTGCTATGGTGATACTTAGTAATTGATTGTACTTGTAAAAAAAAATACAAAACTTTGGCCAGGAAACTTATGTTTAGTATTAACGTAAAGTTAGGTGGCTGGTCTCATAAATCACCATTGAAAGGCTGACGTCATGGTCGTTTGGACACCCATTAGAACATAAAGGTATTTGATTGGCTGTAACCCAATCTGATTGGCTTGTACAGGATAATGCGTAGATTAGCAAAATCATGATTGAGAAGAGTGGTAGGGCTGGACATTATACAATCTATACATATCATGAAATGTGTCTTTGGTTTAATTACAAAAACAACAAGACCTCATGAAAACATTCTTGTTGCTATGGTTTTAGTTTCTATTATTAAAAAAACAGTTGAGACAATTTCAAAAAAAGATAGAACTATGTTATGTAAATTTGCGACAAAAAACCTTACTTGTCTGATTGCGGCTAGTACTAGTGCTAGTACCTGATTACGAGGCAAAGATCTTTGCATATTTACCCTTAAAATACACCATATTTGTATGTTGTGTATATTAAATGCTCGTTAGTGATCTACATCTCCTGATTCCCCAATTGCTTCAAATTCCAACCCCCACTAGTCACCCCTTCTAAGCCTTGACCTCTCTCCACATCCACTCCAAACCTCATCGCCCCCGGACTATAAGCAAACTAGTCACGTGTCATTTCATTCCATTCGGCGTATATTTATGTTTGTTTTTAAAAAAAACTTTCTTGTACTGTAACATGCATAGTTCAACCACGTAGAATTTGCTTATTCTCGTACGTCAGAGCATATTTTTTTTCTCTTCGCATATTTTCTCTCTTACCGGTATGTCTTACAAGGTGCTCACAAAGAGGCTGTGGTTTACGACGATGGATTTGCCAAGACGAAAAACAACATCAATTCGCTAATTACAGAATAAAAAAAGATATACAAGGAGTTGCTCTTGTACTTTACACTCGTGTCGGCATCCTTCTACCCATGATTAAATAGACGGCTATATAAAAAGTAATAAAATACGGGTTTGAGTACTCACGTGCATGAAGGTATAAAAACATGTGTCTGACATATGATAGACTTCCCTGGTCGAAGATTTTAACAACAAACGTGAGTGACGAATGAATGAGTGGTCTTGAAACAGTCCATCTAGCAAGACGGTTACAAGAAACAGTGATTTAGACTTTGGGTGGCGCCAAAGTGAGGAGAGACTAATGTACAAGCTGCTGAGTTGTTATGTATGTTGATACGTGCTGTGTTGACACTTGCGCGTTTCACAGCAGTGTAAAAACTGAAATCATTACAGTTCGAAAAATAGAATGGAATTTTATATTTTGAATGAAAAAGTAGAGATAACGGTAGTCGAGTAGTCTGTTTGGAACTGCAGGTTGCATGTTCAAGCTCACCACTGCCATTTGTTTCTGAAAGGCTAGCTAAAGTCCTTGGACAAGATGTGAACCACAATTGTGCCTCAGTCAACCCAGCTGTATAATTGGGGATCTGTTAGGATAGGGCTAGCATTGTGAATGCGTTAATCATATCCTTACTGAGGCTGCAATGGATTGAATGTTATCCAGGGACGTAAGGAAATATAATTGTTCGCTTTGCCGTTTAAGTCAGTACTATTGTTATTTAAGAAATACACAATTTTACCATCACTATGGGATGAAATGAAATATGATATATATCACTAGTCCAATTTAATATGAGACTGGTCGCAATTCGGTTTTTATGTTTTATGAGTAATGCAAATACAGCGGATCTCAAAATACCGTTCAGCGACTCTGTTTAATATACAACCATGCAAAAACCAATAACAAACTGCACATGCTACATGTTGAGAGTAAAATAGCAATTTATTTTTACATTTAGTTTACATGGTAAAACAACATTTAAACCAACTGTACTGCAACAAGACTCCGACACGTTGGCGCCAATGTTTTGACGTCTGCATTTGATGTATGCATGGTGGCACATCAGTTCAGTTCACTTAGACAAAATGTTGCAAGAAACTGTATTCATTCAATCTTGTTATCGACATCTGTTGTTTCGTATTCGTTTCTGTGTGGTTGTATCAAACAAATAAACATCG
This sequence comes from Glandiceps talaboti, assembly GCF_964340395.1. Taxonomy (NCBI): domain Eukaryota; kingdom Metazoa; phylum Hemichordata; class Enteropneusta; family Spengelidae; genus Glandiceps; species Glandiceps talaboti. The sequence continues at coordinate 1,968,490 of NC_135571.1, forward strand.
AGTGCAGTTGGCCTTATCATATCTGCTTTTCTGGAATCCCTATTGAACCGTGAATATTCTAAAATATTGCATTTTAATCCCCGTTTATAAAGTTACCAGTTATGAAATAACGTATTTTGCTCTGCCCTTGCCTTGTTTGCATCAATCAATAAGCCTATGATAATTTTGATGACATCATATCGACATGTTATATAGCCTTCGGTAGATCAAATTATCTTGACATTTTAAAAGAACAAACCTTCGAGGTATTATTGTTACCATAGCTTCCATGGATCAATGACGCATGCGTCGTGCTATCTAGGGTCACTCCGTTCAGATTTTGTACATCGCCTTACGATAATTCATTAACGAACTCTTTCAGCCTCTGCTCGACGAATAATTTCATTGATGCGATTATTTACTGGGAAATCCTCAATTTCAAATTCAATCGCAATACTCACCTACATAGACATGATTGAACTGTGGGATGATTGAGAAAGACCTGGAAATAAAATGAAATGAATTAGATATATTACATAACACCAACCATCTTCTGAAAACTCTGAGCTCCTGGACACCACTTAAGTCGAGGTAGATAGTCTTTACAATTATATTATATAGAAGATTATTGTCCGCTCACAGACATATATAGTGGATCGAAAAGGGAGAAAAGAGTATTAAATATTTTCTTGGTCTTAAAAAGAGAAATCAGAGGAGATCTCATATTCGAAGAGTGTACAATTAATTAAGCAGGAAATCGAAGATTCTCTCGGCGCTGAGATCCTTTTATAGGAGTCTGTATAGCAGTTGTCACACTCAGGCCTATAGGGTTGTAACCACACTGATTTTATTTCGGATCTGGATATTCCAAAACTTGCAAACGAAGAACAGAGTACTAGTGTTACTTAGAGACCAATCAATCTTGGTGAGGCCTATCAGTCCCTGGTGTCTATGCCTAAAGGTAAGACGCATGGGAATGATGGCCTCCCGGTAGAGTTTTACATCAATTGTGGGCAGTTTTTAGGTCCATGGTAGACCCCATTACCTTTGCTTACGATAACGGTATCAAGTCAACATCCCAACATCAAATTATTTATTACATAAATTGGAAAAAAAGGGTAAAGACAGACAATTCATTAATAATTGGGATCCAATTTCGAGTATTGATGTCGATGCCCAGATTGGGTGACACTGCATTGCAAAGAGAATGAAAAAGGCCATCCACTGCCCTCTATCATTACATCTGAGTACGTAGATACCACTAAAATCATCAGTCGTTTGGCTATAAAGCAGAGTTTTATCAAAGGCCGAGCAGCCGATTGGAGTAAGTTATTATCTGAAGGACTTTGATTTATCGTTTTAATAATTTTCAAAGTTTTATAATCTTCCATTTGAATGTCAACATAATTTCATCTACCGAAAACTACGTAATCTCAAATCTACTAGTACTGCTAATAGGAGCGGACCCCCCCCCCCCCTCCTCCAAGTAAACCACTGAGATTCTGGATTACGAATACGCCAAATATCAACAAGGCCATACTTTTCAAAAATCTCATATTACACTCTTTTAGACTTAATTCAAGTTGGTTGCTACTATACCCTGACGATCAATTGTAATGTCATACGTAAGATTAACGTCTCCGCCAAGGTTGATATTTGGGTCGCATTCAATACTTTGAATTCAATGATCGATCTGTTCTAAAAAATGTGAATTTTCATCATTGGGTGGATAAATGTTGAGAAACAAAAAATGAAGTAGAGTTCATGAATTAATAGATGACGTCGACAAGGAATCGGCCACCTGAGTCTCTAACAATCTTCTTAATATCGTACTGCATATCTCTCATAAAAGTAAAAAACACCTCTGCTGTTATTAGAGCCATGAAAAAAACACTTTGACCACTAAATTGTGTTTTCGTAAACAGCAAGACTATGCGTAATTTTCAGAAATATTACATTGGCTTTCTTCTGACAAGAGCATATTTGAGTGAATTAGTTTGATCCTGATCAATGTATGTAGGGGTTCCGTCATACATTTACATAAGCTTGCATTGTATCTTGAACCCAATGTCAATTTTTCATAACACCACCTAAATAAGTTGCTTTTGAAATCTGTATTTTTTAATCATTCTCATTCATCCCACAGTTCAAACGAGTCTATGTAGGTGAGTATTGCTATTGAATTGAAATTGAGGATTTGCCAGTAAATAATCGCATCAATGAAAATATTCAGCAGAGGCTGAAAGAGTTCGTTAATGGCTCATCGTGTGGCGAAGTAGAGATTCTGAACGGATTGCCCCCAAGACATATAGCACGATGTATGCGTCATTGATCAATGGAAACTATGGTAACAATGATACGTCTGATCGAAGGTTTGTTCTTTTAGAATGCCAAGATAATTTGATCTACCGAAAGCAACGTAAAATGTCGAAATGATGTCATCAAAATTATCATAGGCTTATTGATTGATGCAAACAAGGCAAGGGAAGTGCAAAATACGTTATTTCATAACTGGTAACTTTATAAACGGGGATTAAAATGCAATATTTTAGAATATTCACGGTTCAATAGGGATTTCAGAAAAGTAGATATGATAATGCCAACTGTACTAGGTGCTTATTTGATATCTTGAAGTTCAGGATACTACAACAAATTTCAAAATACCATTTAGCGGTACTGTTTGATACAACCACACAGAAACGAAAACGAAACAACACATGTTACACTTAAAGATAACACGATAGACTGAATACAGTTTCTTGCAACATTTTGTCTAAATGACATGAACTGATGTGCCACCATGCATCCATCAAATGCAGACGTCAAAACATTGGCGCCAACGTGTCGGAGTCTTGTTGCAGTACAGTTGGTTTAAATGTTGTTTTACCATGTAGACTAAATGTAAAAATAAATTGCGATTTTATTCTCAACATGTAGCATGTGCAGTTTGTTATTGGTTTCTGCATGGTTGTATATTAAACAGAGTCGCTGAACGGTATTTTGAGATCCGCTGTATTTGCCTTACTCATAAAACATAAAAACCGAATTGCGACCAGTCTCATATTAAATTGGACTAGTGATATATATCATATTTCATTTCATCCCATAGTGATGGTAAAATTGTGTATTTCTTAAATAACAATAGTACTGACTTAAACGGCAAAGCGAACAATTATATTTCCTTACGTCCCTGGATAACATTCAATCCATTGCAGCCTCAGTAAGGATATGATTAACGCATTCACAATGCTATCCCTATCCTAACAGATCCCAAATTATACAGCTGGGTTGACTGAGGCACAATTGTGGTTCACATCTTGTCCAAGGACTTTATTAGCTAGCCTTTCAGAAACAAATGGCAGTGGTGAGCTTGAACATGCAACTTGCAGATTCCAATCAGACTACTCGACTACCATGACTCTAATTTTTCAATAACAATATAAAATTCCATTCTATTTTTCGAACAACTGCAATGAAGTTCTTCAGTTGTTACAATGTCGTGAAACGCGCAAGTGTCAACACAGCACGTATCAACATACATATCAACTCAGCACCTTCTACGTTAATCTCTCCTCAGGCTCCTTTGGCGCCACCCAAAGTCTAAATCACTGTTTCCTCTACCCCTCTTGTTAGAATGACTGTTTCAAGACCACTCATTCATTCGTCACTCATGTTTTGTGTTAAAATCTTCGACCAGGGAAGTCTATCATATGTCAGACACATGTTTTTATACCTTCATGCACGTGAGTTCTCAAACCCGTATATTATTACTTTTTATATAGCCGTCTATTTAATCATGGGTAGAAGGATGCCTACATGAGTGTAACAAGAGTAACTCCTTGTATATTTTTTATATTCTGTAATTAGCGAATTGATGTTGTGTTTCGTCTTGGCAAATCCATCGTCGTAAACCACAGCCTCTTTGTGAGCACTGTGTAAGACATACCGGCAAGAGAAAAGATATGCGAAGAGAAAAAAATATACTCTGACGTACGAGAATAAGCAAATTGATAGGTGATTGAACTATACATGTTACAGTAAATGGGAATTGTTTTTAAGTAAACATAAATATACGCCGAATGGAATTGAAATGGCACGTGACTAGTTTGCTTATAGTCCGGGGGCGATGAGGTTTGGAGTGGATGTGGAGAGAGGTCAAGGCTTAGAAGAGGTGACTAGTGGGGGTTGGAATTTGAAGCAATTGGGGAATCAGGAGATGTAGGGTTGGTTACTTTATGTTTAAATTTATGCAACTAACTAGTTTCAAACTCTGGTATTGTACGCAGATAATAACGAATGAAGGTCAAGACGCAGTGAGCAATAGTCCTGAGGTGTGTGGAAGGAGAGAAAGTGCGTTTGAGGGCGCCAGACCAGAATATCGAGTATTTTCTTATTAGTATTTGAAATTTTGTATTGGACTGAAGAGGGTGCTATAACATGTGCAGACACAGGAAAATACTGATTGATTTCGTTGTAATTTCTTCAGCTGAATTCCCCAGTTTATTCGGCCTGTGTGCAGAGGGGGTGCGGTGGAGGAGGAGTCATAGTGCCTCTGAAGCCCCTCCCTTTCAAAGCATAGTTGCTTGTATCACGCTTTGATATCAACTCATATGATAAAATTGCAGATTATCTATTGTAGACAATCCCCGATGACGTCATTTTCCGAGTTTTTCTCTGACCTAACCTCAAACAGTGAATACAGATACACGTGTATAGGGGAAACCGTGATCTTACGATAATGAGGGCCAAGCGCCAAAAATGCGGGTGGGGGGGGGGTGCATTTTTCTCAAACGCTTTTGCACTAACCTCTTTTCATAGAATATACAACTGGTGACATCAAACCCTGGACGAACGGAACCTTTACAAACAGAGAAAGTAAACAAATAAATTGGATTACGAACACTTGGCACAGCATGTTGAAAGTAGAGAGACTTGTCCGTTAGTTGTGTGTGACTTGTATTACATTCCATAATTTGATAATCCAAATCAGTTGTTTATACTTTTCCTGTGTGTAATAGGTTCCGTTCGTCCTCAGTCTGGTGTCGGCAGGTGTATGGAGATACAGAACATTACCCCTTTAATCGAATTAATATAATAAATCACTCCAATTCCCCTTGTGGTATTTGTAATCTTATGTATGAAAATATGTTTGTGATTGACCATCTAGATAAACTATACTAGTTCCCAGTTTTAAAATGAACAACGAGTGGGCTATAAAATTTCCTACCCCCATATTTTGAAACCCCTGCCATGCAGCTTTCCCGGTTGACAATAATTACCGACGTTCTTACTCAAATGTTTTTAGTTTTATCAAAAATCAACTAAATTCGAAGTGTCGTAAAATATGAAAATGATCATTTTGGCTCTCAGCCTGGTTATGTCATATCAGTTCACCGAAGTACCTTTATTGCAATGAGTCTAAAGACTAAAGTTACATGCCAAGACAACCAGATTCACAGAGTACACTACAAAACACTGCTACCTTTATTGTTATGAGGCTAATACTAAAGTTACATACCAAGAACTAGACAACCAGATTCACAGAGTTCACTACAAAACATTGCTACCTTTATTGCTATGAGTCTAAGACTAAAGTTACATACCAAGACAATAGGATTCAGAGTACACTACAAAACACTGCTACCTTTATTGCTGTGAGTCTAAGACTAAAGTTACACACCAAGACAACCAGATTCACAGCGTACACTACAAAACACTGCTACCTTTATTGTAATGAGTCTAAGACTAAAGTTACATACCAAGACAATCATATTCACAGAGTACACTACAAAACACTGCTACCTTTATTGCTATGAGTCTAAGACTAAAGTTACACACCAAGACAACCAGATTCACAGAGTACACTACCTTTATTGCTGTGAGTCTAAGACTAAAGTTACACACCAAGACAACCAGATTCACAGCGTACACTACAAAACACTGCTACCTTTATTGTAATGAGTCTAAGACTAAAGTTACATACCAAGACAATCATATTCACAGAGTACACTACAAAACACTGCTACCTTTATTGCTATGAGTCTAAGACTAAAGTTACACACCAAGACAACCAGATTCACAGAGTACACTACAAAACACTGCTACCTTTATTGCTATAACTCTAAGACTAAAGTTACATACCAAGACAATCATATTCACAGACTACACTACAAAACACTGCTATCTTTATTGCTATGAGTCTAAGACTAAAGTTACACACCAAGACAACCAGATTCAGAGAGTACACTACAAAACACTGCTACCTTTATTGCTGTGAGTCTAAGACTAAAGTTACATACAAAGACAACCAGATTCACAGAGTACACTATAAAATACTGCTACCTTTATTGCAATGAGTCTAAAGACTAAAGTTACATGCCAAGACAACCAGATTCACAGAGTACACTACAAAACACTGCTACCTTTATTGTTATGAGGCTAATACTAAAGTTACATACCAAGAACTAGACAACCAGATTCACAGAGTACACTACAAAACATTGCTACCTTTATTGCTATGAGTCTAAGACTAAAGTTACATACCAAGACAATAGGATTCACAGAGTACACTACAAAACACTGCTACCTTTATTGCTGTGAGTCTAAGACTAAAGATACATACCAAGACAACCAGATTCACAGAGTACACTACAAAACACTGCTACCTTTATTGCTGTGAGTCTAAGACTAAAGTTACACACCAAGACAACCAGATTCACAGCGTACACTACAAAACACTGCTACCTTTATTGTAATGAGTCTAAGACTAAAGTTACATACCAAGACAATCATATTCACAGAGTACACTACAAAACACTGCTATCGTTATTGCTATGAGTCTAAGACTAAAGTTACACACCAAGACAACCAGATTCAGAGAGTACACAACAAAACACTGCTACCTTTATTGCTGTGAGTCTAAGACTAAAGTTACATACAAAGACAACCAGATTCACAGAGTACACTATAAAATACTGCTACCTTTATTGCTATGAGTCTTATACTAAAGTTACATACCAAGACAACCAGATTCAGAGAGTACACTACAAAACACTGCTATCTATATTGCTATGAGTCTAAGACTAAAGTTACATACCAAGACAACCAGATTCACAGAGTACACTACAAAACACTGCTACCTTTATTGCTGTGAGTCTAAGACTAAAGTTACATACCAAGACAACCAGATTCACAGAGTACACTACAAAACACTGCTATCTATATTGCTATGAGTCTAATACTAAAGTTACATACCAAGACAACCAGATTTGGTTCGAAGCAATAATTTTCAACTAAACAGATCAAATCAAATCAAATCAAATCAGATCTCGATGTACCTACCATATTCTCTGGGCCATGTTAACGGAAACTCTCAATTAATTTTTTTTCGCCTTACATATCTTGATATGTTGATTTCTCTGATTTTACGAATAACTCAAAATGCTCTGGTCAAACAGTGTGGTCAAACAGTGGTACAACTTTGCTGACCAGACTTCAGTGGCTCCAAAATAGAGCAGCCAGGATAATCCTTCAGTGTGGGCCTAGGACCCACTCTTTTACTGTGTTAGAGAGTTTAAATTGGTTGTCGTGTAATGAGCGTTTTGCTTTTCAGAAGGCATGCGTTTATTTTAAAGTCTTTCATAAATTAACACCTCTGTATCTTACTAAATATGTCAAGAGGTTGGATGAAGTACATAACTATTCCACTAGACAAAGATCCAATCTCAATACGCATGTGTCGAGAATTAGCAGTAATTCCTGCAAGAGAACCTTTAAATACTCTGGAGCTGTTTTATGTAACAGTCTACCAACACATATTAAGCAGTGCAAAACAATTCATACTTGTAGAAATACATGCATAAATCATATTATGTCATAGAGGATGATTTCCAGTATGGTGTAACTGGATGGCGGTGTAAATTTATCTTGATATTGTTGCTTTTTCATCTTGTCTTTGTTAAATGTTGCTTTCGCATTGTTTGTAATCTCTTTTTGTGTTGTACGTAATGTTTTTTTTGTGTGTGTGGTAACAGGGCCCAGGTGGAAATCAGCTTCTGTTGTTTCCTGGCTACCCTGTTCTTAAATAAATTTTACTACTACTACTACTACTACTCTTAGTTTCTTTATTGAAGCAGAATTCTGATATCTGTTATACTGTTAATATAGTTTATAATACCCTGAACAAGTTAATTAATGACTTTCCATCCCACTTTGACAGTTTTAGCTGGAACAAAGCCTTCTACTGTATACACTAAAGAAAATGTATGTAGTTATTGATGATAGCATTTTAATCGTGTATCTGGTCAGGAAATATCGTTTATTCATAATATTTGTGATCTTGAAAAGTGTAATAGGCATCCTAACAGAACAAAAGCTGACATTTTGCAGTAGGGGAATACATACTTTTGCTAATAATACTATAATCTATGCTAATTAAATTATACAGTATTGTCTTCAGAAAGCTTCACGTTTATCATAACCAATACAAGATGATGCAGCACAAATGTTCTAGAAAACGCACACATCGGATACATCAATCATGACATTGTTAATGATGATGTTGTCAAGGTAATACTCGGAGTCATGAAGCAATTTAGCTGCTTTAAACAGATCCTCAACAACTCTTCCACTGCCATCTGCTCCAAAGTCAGCACGATACGAAAAGTCATATTTACCCACCTTCACCCAACTTTTACCCTACCTGTGACCCATCTAACTACCATCTCTGTCAAGGGGTAGTACAAGACGAAGTAACATTTTTGACTGCCTACAACCCCCAGGGGAGAGATCACCGGGGGTAAATTAAGTCAAAGATGTCACTTCGTCTCATACTCACCACATCAGAATACCTGAAAGACGAGTTTACCTGGACGTAAGATCATATACACGCAGTACAGTTTACAAAAAGATCCTTAATTAAAGAATATATCATACATTGTTCGCAAATGGCGTATGTACAAAATTACACCATACGTCATTTACGCCAAACAGAATCACAGTGATGTTGCCATACAACCCTAACACCTTACGTATTAAGCCCTCTCCTAACCCTAGCCCTGGGTTACGAAAGGGGTTAGGGTTGGGGCTAATGTATAGGGTTACGTTAATGGGTTAAGGCAAGGTTTAGGATTTTTCAGGACAATGGATATCTTTGAAATAAATTATTGAATGTTGATATTGTATGATGTTTAAGAATCGAAATTATTTTCTTTGCATGTTTTTGCTGCTGCTCTTTGAGACAGTTACAGAAAGGAAAAATCGCATTCCATAATTACATTGAGAACAACTTTACTTCAAAGTTATTTTAAACAAAATATTCATTCTTAGCTTTTTGTACCATAACAGAGGTTGCGCAGACAAATTTTGGTGAGTATTACAACATTCACTTACCACAATATAATTCATCGTCACCATGGTTAGGAGGCATAACATTTCAAAGCATACACATTATCGAAAGCCATAGAGTACTTGCAAATTGTCCTCAATACTCCATTTTTACTCGAGTCAGTACATTATTATACAACTGTATGGCTATATTACCTACATTTTAACTTACCTATTCAGAGATATTTTTGCAGACACTCACATTTGCTTGGCTATTGAATGCCTCATTATTAAATGTATGGTAGGTAAATAAAGTGTACAATTTTGCAAACTACAAGGTAAACGACTGCTACCGAGGTTTTAATTTTTAAAAAAGTCTCCACAGAGAGAGAGAGAGAGAGAGAGAGAGAGAGAGAGACAGACAGACAGACAGACAGAGGACGGCATTCACAAGTACATTCGCATGGCTGTCACCCAACTCATGATTGAATATAGGCTTTAGAAGGTATTGCGGCGAAGCCATGGGACATCTTTTAATTTGATTTTAATTGACCGCTACGCGAGTTTTAATTTGGTTCAAATCATAAGCAAACTATTTCGGGGCCCCATTTCAGACCACCAGAATTTTCATGCACTCCCTCCCTTTGAACCCTCAATTTTGTCTATGCCCCCCTCACCCCTGCCGTAAATTCTGATTCCAGCCTAAGCTTACTTCAGATTTTCCGCCGAGCTCAGAGCTCCGAACTTACACATCCCGAGCGAATATAATTAAAATGACTGAACAAAAGTCGTATTCAGACAAACTTTACTTACGTTTTGTATGCACATCGCAAGGTCAAACGGACAATTTTGGTTCAGAAACAAAAGCACCTGTACGTAACCTTGCCGTCACGACATGTCATACTCGTCGGGAGATGAACTGAAGAAAAAAGTGCAAAAAGTTAATCATATACCGGCTCGAATTTGTATTAGCCCGCGGAATCATACTCGGAGAATCATGACGTAAAGCTAACACTGATTTCGTGGATATAAATATATATTCTTTTCGATGTTAGCTCACAAAATATATAGAACTCTAAACGTTGTGAATATCAAAGGTTTTTAGAATAAGAGGACAAGCTTTCACACGTGTTCATGTCTCATTATTGGCCTGGGGTGATACATGCTATCAATATTGCATTGAATTCAGAAAAAGGGCGTCGACATCATTGAGTATTTAAACAAAAAGACAATATATAGTTATCTTGATTATCACCACCAAATACACCTCTAGGACTGGGTTATAGCCTATGTATCCGAGGAGATAATACACTTATTGTTCTTCAGAGTCGTTTGTTTTTCCGTATTCTGAAACACACATAGAGAACCTTAAATGTTATATGTTACTGCACGCAATGTCTCTCGGTATTGTTCTATTGTTGCACTGTTACCATGGTATCACGATTGAATCGGATTCTCTTCTTTATACCCCATCAATTTGACTATCGCTGTAAGCGAAGGAGGCTTGTAGAAAGATGTTGCTAACTTGTATATCTTTTGCTTATTGTCATGATGCAAATAACTCCCACATCAAATCTCTCACTTGGTGTATTCTATGTTCTGAAACTTACGAAGCTGCTGCTTGCAGTTTTCCAGTCATATTGATTCTGGTATGTCAATGCAAGTTTTTTTTTAATTCTGTCTGTTTAAACTAATTAGCTTATACGTAATCGTCAAGCCTAGGTTTTGGGGAATATTTGAAATTTGATAAACATTTATACCGTGTTATTTATTTTGCACATGACAGGTAAACAGGGTGAAGATGTTCTTGAAGAAGCAAAAGAAGAAGAAGACGAAGAAGAGCACTTTTTTGTTGTACCTTCTCGTTTTTCATGGGCTCTGCAACACAAGTGGCAGAACCCAGATACGAAACAAAGCAAGTTCAACTGATATGGTCAATACTACTACCAAGCTAAACATGACCACTAAACAGATCACCAGTCACTTTTCTGTAACTACAATGACTTTTGGTCTATCGGGGAATGAACGACAACATGCCACAGCTAGACTAACAACGACTTATCAAGATTCTCGGCAGCAGACGGACTCGCCGTTCCCTATGATAAATGCAGTTGGTTCCGTCTCATTAATTCCCATGTCTGTGACTTCGAGAGGTACTGACGTAAAGTCATCACAACCAGCATCTACCTTCGAAGTAAACACCGGAATTCGAAGCACAATGCACAACACGTCAACAACAACAACAACAACAACAACAACAACAACAACAACAACAGCAACAACAGCAGCAGCAGCAGCAGGAGAAGGAGAAGGAGAAGGAGAAAAAACTGGCTATCAACATACGATTACGCGTACGTCTCAACGGACTCCGAAGGACGATATATATAATCGTGATATAAACCATAATGAAACACTTGCATGTGGAACAAACAGGTAATTGTTTATGTTTGATATTTTAATGCATATAAATCAAGTCTTCTAGCACTTGACTAAAACCGTGATGGTATCCAGTAAAACCCTGTGACTATGTAAACAATAGACTGAAAACTATGTATGGCTAATAGTTTGATTGTCGTCTTCAAAACTTACCAGGCAGACAGTGGGAAAACACATAGAAAAAAACAAAAATGCTAGCATATCATGTAAAATTCACTTTTCTGTTGGTTCATATTCTGTTTGTATCTAAATCTACCACACTGGTGAAATAGAAATGTCAAAATCCAAAGTTTGATTGTCTTAACTATTCAGAGATATGTCTACTTATTCTGAAGATGTCTGTACGGTCTTTTCAGTTACATTACAATTGTATAAGTACGACGTCCCTCCGCGGAAATGTTGATCAAAACGAAAGGTGTTTGCTAAATCCATCGACAAACCTACCCACACGTGGACAGCAAACAAAGAGTCTAATTGATGGCGCCCTATAATTATTGACATAAAAGACTAGATATAACATTGCATTTAGGGCTGGATTAGGAATAAGAGAGAGAATTAGATTACATAACTTAAACTTGATTAAGGGGAGCGATCACTATCAAACAGACCGTAGTGCCGCAGTGTGCCGGTCCGCTCTGATTGCTGCCGCGGCAGATGCAAGAAGGAAAACGCATATTCATGAGCACACTGCCGCTCCGGTAGGTGTGAAATCAACAAGCTAACAATACAGTTTATATCTGGCGATGCCATAGATCGGAGTGCCGCGGCAAACGTTTATAAAGACTTCGATTTCATGAAAGACAGTATAGGAGTTCGGTAGTTGATGACATTGAAGCTTCATGTCTTCACGATCCTCGTCAATTTTGGGATAATTTAAAACGACTCGGACAAACGAAAAGTAAACCAATTCCGATGGAAGTATATGATGATCTGGGAAATATTTCATGTTCAACCAAGGACGTTCTCAACATTTGGCGCCAAGAATATTCCACATTGTATAAAAACCCTATTAATGCTAATTTTGACGATCACTTTTTTGAGAGAATGAATGATCATAAACAAGTGTTAGAAGGACATATGGATGATCCATTGTATGAATGTAACTATTTATTGAATAGGAATTTTACTTTAGAAGACGTTAGAAAAGTAGTTATGAAGGCAAAGAAGGGTAAAACAGTAGGAGTTGACAAAATTCCTTACGAAGTGTTGCAGAACGATGAGGCCATTTCTGTTCTACATCAACTGTTTCAATTGTGTTTTGACAATTGTGGAGAAGGGCCATTATTTCACCCATTCCAAAAGATACAACAAAGGATAACAGAATCCCACTAAATTACAGAGGTATTAGTCTACAATCTTCTGTAGCTAAGTTGTATAGCGCCTTGTTAAATTCGAGATTGCTATAATATCCTGGTTGATGAACAAAATGGATTTCGAAGAAATAGATCATGTAATCTGTAAAACGCTGCTGTATCTTTTTAATCATTTTTGTTTTAATTTGATATTTTAACCGCAACGTTTCCTCATTTTATTGTGTCTGGGTGTCTTAGTTTTATTATCGTAATGTATTTGAATTAGAACAAGTGGCTAGCGGCGAGGATGATGATGTCTGTTGTGGAGTGTTTTCTGGCTGGCTGATGTGAACGTGTAAGATGGACACTTCTCGCTCATTCCTAAACCAAGCTTCTGGTATCTCTTCATATGTTCATTTGGTGGGAGTTGTCGCCGTTCCATTGCTGCACATTAAATGGGTGAAGTGACAGTGTGACCGGCCCGATCCTTTTGATTTTGAAAAACGATTTCATTCAGACCAAATTAACGCCTGAAATGAAATGAACGTTCTTATAAAAGGTAACCACACCTTTTGATTTTGTTAAGCTGAAGAATTTGTCGGAACGTTTATGATGCTGATATAAAAATCCCGACAAACTGACCAAATGGCAATCAAATGAATGGTAACAAGTCGGCGTCCAGAAAAGATGACGAAGATCCATTAAGCCTTACCTGAACTCAATGACAACTTCAAACTTACACTTCAAACTTCTTATGACAATTAGCTTGCGCTATTTCGTGTAGAGGTTATCGTTACACTACGGTCTGTTTGATAGTGATCGCTCCCCTAATATACTCTGAGATCATAATAAACCCCCTGTTTCTATCGTCGACCAGGTCCACTGTTGTATAATAATAATAATAATAATTTATTCATTTATCCGCGCAAATTCACAATACGTTTCTATGCGCCTGACAACAGTTTAAAAAAAAGTAATAAAAGGATTCTAAAAACTGACAATGTATATTAAAATAAAGGACTTGCTGGTGTTCTTTAAAATAAAATAAAGACTCTATGGAGATAAAAAACTGGTCACAAATCAACATGCATAAACATTAATTGTAATATTCATTGAACAGTATTGTTTTTAGATGTATACAATTCACACACACGCAATGTTATTTCCATTGAAGGCTTTACTGTTAAGACCATGGCAATTAATAGCTGTTGTTTGTCTAGCAACAGACATACAATCGGGGAGGGGGGGGGTGATTTGGAAGGGGTGACTCCTCCCTTCTATTTTCTATATTTTTCGACGCTGCCTTGTTCTATAGACGAAAAAAGGGAATTGCCATCCACATAACTATAATTATAACACATCTTCATACAGAGGTTAAAGAATGATTAAGTACCAGTGATGGAAATCCGTGACAAATTTTGCAATTTAATGTTTTAGCATCCAACCTTCGTGGTAGGTATAGAAATAAATTCTATTCAACTTAATGTATTCAAACCATGGTAATTAAAATCAACATATATTATAATGTGCAACGTCATCAAATCTAATTTGAATATGTGATGTACTTTCGTTAATTCTATTCAACTTAATGTATTCAAACCATGGTAATTAAAATCAACATATATTATAATGTGCAACGTCATCGTACCTAATTTGAATATGTGATGTACTTTTGTTATGTATTTCACAGCAGTATAACCCAGGCACGGATTGTTGAGCCCTGTAGTGGTGGTGGGGGTGGTGATGTTCGTGGTGGTAGGAGAGGAAGAAATGGTAGAGCCAGTGGAAATCGTCTACTCCACGCATCTCTTTTGGGCGGACTGTCAGTTTTTGGATTGTTTTTGAACATTTTGATAATATTTGTTTATACTATAGTTCCACGGATACGTAGAAAGTCATCTAGAATGTTAGTAAACTTAGCAATGGTCGATACGTTATATTTATTACAGCAATCAATTTATCAAATAACCATTGTATTAACTGAGGAGTATCCTTCTTTTACACACATTGCTTTGAAAAGGTGGGCTAAGCAGTTTATTGTCACTTTTTATGTTTTGTATCTCCCTGGAATAGCAATTGAACGCTATGTAGCCATCTGCAAGCCATTATACTATAAAACTAGGGGTGTCTTTACTAGGAAGGTGGCATATATAGCGTTTGTTTGGGGAACTGCAATTACATATGCCACACTTGTCATTTCTGTTTATATCTTAGTTTGTGATTGGGATGTCGACACGCCATTATTGCCATTATGCCGACCTATAAACTGGTTATCCATACTGTCCGCGACCATATACGCTATTGCTGTCAAATTGATGTTCGTTCTATATTCACTTATTGCAGTAAAACTAGCAAGAGCATCAAAACGCAGACAAACCTTGTCGCAGCACACTTACAAGAAAAAGCGTAATAGAGTTGTAACACTTGTTTGTATAGCAATCTCTGTGCTGACGTTTATTACACTGGCACCAGAGGTTTTCTACGAAAGCAAGACGGCCTATGCCGTGATCACCTCGGATCTATCGTCTTTAAATGCACAGAACGGAAATACGTTAGTCCGGATTATGAACGTGTTCACAAGATATAATAAAGTTGTCGCTGCCACACTAAACGGACTAATTTACCATTTTGCTAGTTCGGAGTATCGCGCCACTCTTTTCAGACCTGTACGCGAGCGAATCAGACAGTCTTGTCTCCACAATCTGGGAGCACAGCGACATCAAAGAAAGCTAGAAATGATCAACAATTTTAATGGTCATAACAATTCCCACATTGAATAACCTGATCACGTGACTTAAAGGTGTGTCGTCATTCAATACGCATGTCCGTATTTAGGTCTTTCGTGTGTTGGCAAACATGGTACGTCATATCCCAGTCAACATGTATGTTGTTGTCAAACAATCTCTATAGCCTATCCTATAAATATATGTATGGGTCTATGGTTGTGTGTGTGTGTGTGTGTGTGTGTGTGTGTGTGTGTGTGTGTGTGTGTGTGTGTGTGTGGTATGTATGTATGTATGTATGTATGTATGTATGTATGTATGTATGTAAATGTATGTATGTAAATGTATGTATGTATGTATGTATGTATGTATGTATGTATGTATGTACGTACGTACGTACGTATATGTGTGTGTGTGTTTGTGTGTGTGTACGTGTGATTGAGAAAACGTTCGAACATTGCCACAAAAGAAATGGCATCATTATTTCACTATAAAGAATATCACTGACTGTTAGCTGAAGAATTAAATACTTACCACAATGAACTTCATCTTCTGATTCACCATAATCACAATAAACACAGTCTGTAAGTCCATCACATCGAAGAGTTGTGGATAGACATCTACCATCAAGACATTTAATGGCATTACATAATTGAAGATGAAAAACACTTTGTCATGACATGTTCGTTTTATGATGACCTCAGATTAACTATGTTCACAGATGTAAATCGAGTTTTTGATACGTTTCTTGATTTAAATATTGAGGAAAAATTTCACTTTCTTAATGTACAATGTTCACGTCGTTTAGCTATATATGTGTATAATGCTTTTGAGGGAAGGAACAATGTTTTGTTTCGATAAATATCGCCATCGATATGTTCTTTGTACCTTTCTCCTATAACATTGTATGTAAGTTTATAAATGTTCTATTTGTTTAATTTGTTTTTAAAAAATTGACTTATAAGTCCGAAGGGGCTGGGCAGTTGTATATCTGTATACATATATTTATTGTAAATTATTGTAAATCTGCATGTCACTATAATAAACCACTACTACTACTACTACTACTACTACTACTACTACTACTACTACTACATATGTCTAGTTAAAAATTAATAGAAAACGTCGACGAAGAGAATGAACTAAAATTACCTTTGGAGTGGTATATTATATTGCAATAGCAAGGACTTGAATTTTACCCTTTCAAATTTAACATGAAATGCTTAACAAAACCCAATACATCTTCATCTAGAGACTTTACAGCTAGCCCACCAAAGAAGTCGTATGTCTTCAGGTCAAAGCAATTTTTCACAAGAAAACAATCTCGTCCTGTTTACATCATTTTGTGGAAACGGAAACACTTTCTAATATGACCAACTCACTTACCACTATCTGTACAGTTTAGTTCATCAGATCCATCAGTACAGTCAATCCTCACGTCACACTGTTTGTTAGCATCTAAACATTGACTGTTTGAACAGTTGAACAACTCCGTTATATTACAACTTGGGAAATCTGTTTGTGTAAATGATTCTGATTCTGAAAAAAAAACAATTATGAAAAGTTGTTGTTGTTGTTGTTGTTGTTGTTACTGCTGATGTTGTTGTTGTTGTTGTTGTTACTGATATCGGGTTCTTCTTTAAATGATCTAAAGAACACGAAAGGTGTCTGTCGCGATTAGCATAGTTATTCACTGACTGTGTAATGGAGATATTGTAGTCATTGAATGTAAAGGGTATGCTATGGGTAAGATGGACTTGGACTGGCCACATGATATGGATGGTAATTTCATCGATTCTGAGAATTTCCATACACTGGGAATATTATCAGCAAAGTAGATCCAATTTGGTTTGTTACATTAAGACCTTACCACAGTGTATCTCATCAGATCCATCTAGGCAATCCACATTGTAATCACAATACTTTGATATCGCTATATGTCTACCGCCATCACGGCGGCTCAATGACTAGTACGCATGCGCGTCGTATATACTATGCGAAAAAAAATGGTGGTTCTCCCAGGGATGCATCGCGGCGCGCAGTGACTACTCATGCGCCTTTCATATACTACATGCATTCTCCACGCGCTACCTTATCGTCATATAGCCCATAGGCGACATAACATTACCATACATTGCAATATTGGAACAGTAGGCCTGTTGGCACGATTATTGTAACAAGTATCGAGGCATCGCTGTACCTCAAGGAGAAATTGTTACACTATTTGGAAGTTTGACTCACGGCGGTACGCGATACGGACCACTGATGACATAGCGCAGTTTAATTTCCGGGTTGTGGAAGTGTGGTTTTGACATTTATATTGTCGATAATTGATTTTTTTGACATGTTCTAAAAAGAAAAAATACTTTCTTATGTTTGTTGGTACAGTAACATTCCTAAATCATCGAGTTGAATTGAGAAATCGTGATGTTTGGCAACATGTCAACAAAACATTTGTCCAAAGACCAACATACGTTGGTGGAGGGTCTATGATAAGTTGGCTGATTGAAAATGAACAATATTAATCTAATGGCTATGATGGTTTTTGAAACCAACAACTGCATAGAGTGTTGACTTTCTTTACTTCTCGTCCATGTCAGAGAATTAGATGTCATTCAAGAAAATAAATTTTGATGGTCAATACCCTTGGAAAATGACCCAAATTAAGTGTATCGACTCTGGCCCGGGCATCTGGACACAAATGAATCTACCCTGAGCGAGCTTATGGGCTTTGCCTAGTTATGATATTATATATATATTAATATCGTAACTAGGCAAAGCACAAAGTACATACGTACGTACATATACATACAGAGAGAGAGAGAGAGAGAGAGAGAGAGAGAGAGAGAGAGAGAGAGAGAGAGAGAGAGAGAGAGAGAGAGAGAGAGAGAGAGAGAGAGAGAGAGAGGGGGGGGGGTGGTTAACAAAAGCTTTTGACGTCATCTCCCCTACATCGCATAGCAGCATAATTTGACAAAACCTGTCACACATTACAAGTAAATAAATAAAACCGTTGGTTGTGTAACAATTATTTTATTACGCTGATTTGCATGACTGCCAATAATGTTGATGATAAATTATAAAATAAAAGATAAAATCAAAAGTTTGACATTGCATTATTAATTAGTAAAATAGGAATTATAATATTGATATATGATACGATATAAATGACATCTATGAAATGTGACAGAGAAATCGCTCTTCAAACTGTTCTTTATTTTGATAGTTTAATACAACAGAACCCCGTGACACACGCGAGTGGAAATGTGGCGTACTCGAGTTTCTGTTATTATTACATATTTTCATCAGAAACAGCAAATTTCCGTAAAACTACTACTGTGCAACCGTGTACTTTTGTGTACAATGAACAGTGGCGCCTTCATCTGCATGTCATTTGCATGTAGGTATACAAGTGTTGTCATTTGGACGAATGTTATTGGTGAAGTTGAACTATTTTGAATTAATAACACATAGTGTCTGACATAACTTATAAATTAATATATTCCGGATAAAACTGATCAATTTAAATACAAAAAGGCGCTTTGAAAGAACAGAAATAATAAACAATATATATATATATATATATATATATATATATATATATATATATATATATATATATATATATATATATATATAAGACAAATAACAAATAAAAGCAAAAACTAGATCTAGTTTTAAATAAACAACAAGTGAAAAGTAACATGAAATTAAGTATTTAGAGTGAATTTTGCAATTAATACCGTGCAGCTTTTCTGTTTGATACACCCACGCAGAAACCAATAAGAAACTGGACATGCTGCATTTTGTCGAAGAAAAATAAACTACCCATGCCACCATACAGATATCAACTAAACACCGTGAACGCGCTGTTTATTGGGTGTTTGATGAAAAAAAAAAGACATTTGCGCCATGTCTGCATGGATTTGAAATGCATTTAAAAACATCAACTAACTGTAGCCAAAAATCAGATCTTGCTATTGAAGTGTGGCATATAGTTTGTTGTTGGTTTCTGTGTGTTTGTATCAAAGAGAAAAAGCTGCACGGTATTGTATGATAATTGACAGTATATATGTAAATATGGTTCCGGACTATGGTTACTCTGTTGGTTGGAGATGGTCTTATAGTTTTGTTGTATACATGCTGCTGCATGCCTGAATGTGTTAGGTCTAGAATGCGAATTCTGGTCAGACGTTTACAGCGGTATTTGTACTCATTTGCTGTTGATGAAGGAACGAGTCAAATACAGTTAACTCGATGTTTTGACATCTAAATAAAAAGGGTCATGTCTTTAGATATGAAAATGTTTCTCCAGTTACTGAACGTCGCTTTAGTTTGGCTATGAACTAATAAGATTCGTTGACAACACGCCAACATTTCATAGATGTAGATTACTGATTTTGCAGTGACGAAGTCTTGAATTCGTTGATACATGTTCTGATGTGTGATTTGATGACTTTTCCACTGACAACTGTCAGGAAAATGACAATTCCTTGCGATGCACACAATATAGTGAATATGTAAGTCAGTGCTTCAGACTGTACAAATGATTCAATAACACCGAACACCCAAACTAGACCAAACAAGACTGCCATCTTGCAACCCATTTTTGCATATGTAATTCTGCGAGTGAAACCAATTTCTTTTGAAGTCTGCATTTCTGCTCCCGTCTCCGAGGTAATAATTACTTTATATAAAGTACAAATAAGACATCCAAAGTTGAAAACAATAACGAGGCTAACAGGAAGTATAAATAGAATGAGAACAGCCGTGGGATTACCAATCCAACACCCATTCCCCACTTTGCCATATCCAATTGTAAAGCCACTGCAGTCACAGAAATCTAGAAAAAGTGCTAAGCCAACAATCAAACCGGGAAACAACCATGCAAACAATGAATAATAAAAGAATATTGGTCCTTTCGTCAAGTCTGGTATCACAAAATCTTTGGTAAATACTCGCGCAATGTCGAATGCCATGATAGCCATCCAAAGAAAGGATGACAACCAGAAATAATGTGACAATGCAGCGATTCCAATACACAGAAGAGGGTTTTTTACATCCTTCACCACCGACATAAACATAGTTTGGGCAAAGATTAGAGCAACGCACAACGAGCAAGTAATTTTACCTGGTAAATTCCGAAGAGGAGTTACCAAGATGTGGAGAATGACTGTTGCAATTAAGCCTAGCAATGATAGACCAGTACAGACAAGACTTAACCATCCTAAAGTATCTGAATACGTCTTGATACATACATATACTGAAGAAGCATTGTTAGCGAGACGGAATAAATTTGTTTCCACCATCACACCATTTGTCGAAAACGAAATGTGTCCATTTCTCAACGTAAAATCGTGCATTTCAACCATTTGATTCGACGAATGTGGACAGCGGAATTCTGCCATCGTGACATTGAAACTACAAATTTGGAATACACATACTGTAGGTTTCTTTGATGGTGCGGCATACGTTGGTGGATGGATACCACATTCAACGTCTTCAAACTGATAGGTGTCATTGGTACTCAAAATACGCAATATATTACCAGTTTCAAAACTATAGAGCTCGGGCCATAACGACATATAGTAAGACGTCTTATTACCGCAAACTGTTGCATTCATGTTACGGACTGACATTGACGTTAAGGAAACTGAACAGCCGAAACAAGGTACACTTAAATGTATGTCTAGATTTTGAGTTGATATCAGTTCCATGATTTTAAGGAAACCATGTCTAGTTAATGTCAACCAGATTGACATAGAGTGAGTTCTATTGAAATCGTCCATATTGTAGGATTGTAGTTCACAATCATGATCAGATATTCGGAAAACTGTCATATTAGCTAGATATTTCTCAATCCAGCATGCAATCATCTGACTGCTATTCTGATATGCTTTAGCTGCACATGCTGAAAATGATCCATTCACAAGAAAATCCAGATTAAGTAGAAACACTGATAGGTGTGTATCATTATGAGGGGACATATCATATGAACTGTTCAGTACACAACCATTTCTAAGAGCCCTTTTGTTACCATGATTCAATTCCACACACAATCGCAATAAAGGGTCGAATCTTTTATGGGAAGGGCAAATACTTTCAAATATACTCTGGCCTATGCCTGTGCCTGTTACGGCCAAACGTTCCCGATTTCCTTCGCTTCCGTCTCCCGACTTGTAATCAAAAAAGTAATTATAAGTAACTATCTTTGTAATTTCATTTTCAAGTCCACACAGATAAATACCCTCTTCCTTTGCATTGCATTTAGCACAAAATACATTCTTAAATGCAAATATTTCTTTGACATAGAGACCGACTCTCTCTACTATAGACACTATAGCTTTGCTGGAATTCGTACACAATTCAGTTAATGCTACCAATGTATTGTCCCTAACAGTTATCGTTGATTGATTGCACGAGTCTATAGTTGAGGTACAGAATCTGAACAATTGGTTATAAGGCGCCGGGGGTATTTGCGAGCATGGACAGGAATCTGACATAAACTCGAATACTGAAGTGATATTTGGTCGACTGAACATAAACTCGAGCACGCCCTTGTTTGTACAACTCCATTTTAATTGCCAGAAGGTGAGCTCGGATGTGTTCTGTCCATTACATATAGCACAGTAAACATTTTTGAACGTAGTGCCGTGTTGGTTGGTAACAAGTGTGGACATAAAATATGATGACCACCCATCTGAAAATGGAAAGATTAGGAAGATAAGAATAATCTAATTTAATAATTTTATATAATCCCATGAAATCAATGTTTGTTTTACATTATAATGTTCCAAATATGATTCCGAAGATAGACACTAATTTGTAATATATTATGCACGTAGAACATATTTGTCACACCACAACTTTGAATCGAATTGTTCGAATACTGGTACCTTTCATCGCACAGTAATATTTTGTCATCACTTATCAAAAATGGCGTCCAATCAACTATACAAATTATGTAAGGTGGTGTTTATTCATCACCTGTCGCTATGTCACGCGAGTATGTTCATGAATATTCATTGTTCATCTATGAATATGCATTTCTAATATATCCCATGAGACAGTGTGGCCACATCAACGATACATGCACAAGATCAACTTGGTGTTTCTCTGAATTCGCAAGTAATTGTAGGTGATGTAAAATCATGGATACATAGTTTACGAAATTGTCTATTTCGTCTAGTGGGTGGTCCTTATTAAACGTCGAAACACTGCCTCACAAGGTGACAAGGTATTTGAAAAATTTTACCTTCTGAACACAACCCTATACCCCAAATCATTATTCACCAGTGCACAAGAAGGCTAGAAGTTAGGTGTTTAAATACCAACCCAGAAATACCAACATACCTGTTTTACCAAGTTCACATAATTCTCGTGTCTTGTCGTTAGTCCATGAAGTGGGACATCTTGCTACTGTCCAAACACCTTTTTTATATGCTTTATCATATAAAGTGCACACCTGGTATTGCTGTACATAATACAAGTCATCGGATCCGTTCTGCAATTCACCATGTTGTAAAGGGATTGTGGGAGTTATTGTATTATCGACAGAGTCACAAACTTGGTGATAGTCCTGACAACAATCATCAAAGTAAGAACAAAATTCATCACAGTAACATGCCCAACGGCGATTTTTGAGATATTTGGACAGTGGCCATGTGCATTTAGTGCCATCTTTATCAAAACAACTCAAATATTTGTTGGTATTTTGACCAACGCAAGAGATGTTCAACTGATCCTGCAGAATTCCATGTGCTAAATCGCGATGTGTGCTTGCAATAGATATCGATGTTGATGTGGAGTTTGCAATGTCAACTTGTGGCGACTTTGCATTTGTTGGTGTCAGATCGAAATCTTGTGATGCTTTAGTAAAATCTGATAGTGATGTTGCAGTAACATCATGCGATGTAGTGTAGCGTTGTGACGTTGTGATGAAGTCGTGTGATGTTGTTGTAATTATGTCTGATGGTGATGCTGTATTAAAATATTGCGGTGATGTTTCAATAATGTCAGATGTTGACATTGTAATGATGTCTAGTGGTAACGCAGTGACGTCTGGTGGTGACGTTCCAGTGACGTCTGGTGGTGATGTTTCAATAATGTCAGATCGTGGCGTAGTAATGTTTGGTGGTGACGTTACAGTGACGTCTTGTGGCGATGTTGAAATGATGTCTAGTGGTGATATAGTAATGATGTCTGGTGGTGACGTAGTGACGTCTGATGATGACGTAGTGATGTCTGGTGGTGACGTTGCAGTAATCCTTTGTGGTGATGTTGAAATAATGTCAGATGGTGACTTTGTAATGATGTCTGGTGGTGACGTTCCAGTGACGTCCGGTTGTGACGCAGTGACGTCTGGTGGTGACGTTGCAGTAATACCTTGCTGTGACGTTGTGATGAAGTCGTGTGGTGATATCGACAATGACGTCACATACACTGTGTACAGCATTAGCACTAAGCAAGTGATTACAAGCCGAACATAAAAATCTATACAAGTATATGTATTTCTCATCGTTGGCATTGTCTATGAATAGAGAAAAATGTGGATTTACCAGATATGAAATAAAAGTATGCATGAAACCACCACCATCACTACCACCACCACCACCACTACCACCAACGATGATGACGTGACAACGACAAGTTTTGATTATTGTATATTCCTACATTGTCTGTACATTGAATAGTATCCATATTGAAGTGTGACGAAGTAAAGCGAATGCCTTCTCTTGAATAATACCAAATTGAAAAATGCTCTCATAGACATAGGAACAATGGAATACTAAGTTGGCACATTTCAAAATGTTTAACATTTGTCCTTCTGCCCTCTGTGCATCATTGTAAGCTAGAGCCACACCTTAAACCAGATAGCTTCTTCCTGTTAAACACTTGGAATGTATCGAAAACGAAAGAAAATAAAAAATCTACCCACGCTTTCTATTCTAACATATTCTAAACACCATTTCCGTCTAATTAATACTACAGCTTTTACCCAAAATGTAAAGATATATTTTCTGGTAAAAGAAGCGGCTATTGCAGGTTTAATTTCAAGCGAATGTCTTCTCTTGACAAATCCGGAAATTATCTCTCTTAATACGAAAATGAAGCGAATGCTCTCTTGGGCACAATGGAATACTTAGTTGTCACATTTCAAAATGTTTAACATTTATCGTTCTACCCTATGTGTATCATTCTAAGCTAGATCCACACCTTAAATCAGATATAGAGCTTCTTCTTGATAAACATGATTTAGAATGTATTGAAAATGTAAATCAGCCAAATTGATATTTACATATGTTAATCAAAGAATAGCTAAATCTATGTAGCAATTTACTATTCCTATAGGATCTAGGAATATCCCTTGGAAGGTACGGACTGAAATCGTTAAAATGTTTGCAAACATTAATTACGATAACATAATGTCATTGATTCAAATAGCATGACATTTTCAAATTGTAAAATTCAAAGAAAAAACCGGGAAAATTACAAAAAAGTAATACTATTAGAATAACTGGTAAATAGTACTAGTGACACGGAGCCAAATCACAATGAAGTCCGTCACTCTTCTGTCTAGTATGCTTAGCCCTATAAAAAATTGTTTCGCGCGAGTTACCTGAGCCCACCTAGTTTTTCACGCGGACCCTAACTTGTTTTTACGTATTCGAGAAAAACATAATAAAATCTCGAAAATTGTGAACTCTCACAAGAAATAGTGGATGCGGAAACTGACATCAACTTCAAAAGGCGATATAAAACTGTTCTCCCAACCTGAAGTGTCTGTACATCTGACGGGAAGAAATCAATGATAGAGAGGCCATATGGTAAACAAAAGAAAACCTAACTACCTGAGCTAGATATTCACATATGAAAAAAAATATACAATTAAAAATAATACCTAGCCCACCTATTCCAGGTTCTCAGCGCCAATGACATTATGCAAATCAAAGTAAAAGTAACTGTTAAATGAATAGACTTGACTTTGCGTAGGTTTACAACAAATTGTGCGGATCCGAGTATGCTCAATTTACGAATAGGTTGTGGTTACTTACATTCAGACATCACTCCACAGTTAGAACCATCCTTTACACAACAACGCTGGGGTTATACTGAAGTGTGTATTTAATCGTATGATGGAAGGAAAAACGCTACTTAAAGTTATATCTCAACATATAAATATAAGGTGTGCACAAACTGTATGTGCAGTTACTAGGAGTTCAGTGTCTTTGTTCGCTGATGCTGTTCAAATATCCAAATATATATATAATAGTCTATTCCGAGTTACAGTAATATATAACAAATATGAAATAATATAAAAGTGTCTAAATCAATCAATCGATCGCGATGAATTTGCTGTAATTTAGTAATTGAATATATAATCAGTTTGATTGGCATACTTTAGGAATTAACATAATTGGCTCATCGCGACAGAGGTGGGGAGGTAGATTTTTTATTTCATTATATATATATATATATATATATATATATATATAGTCATTACAGATTGGAAGAACAGTTTTATAGTGCCTATTTAAGTTGATGTCAGTTGCCACATCTACTATTTCTTCTGAGATTCCACAATTTTCGTGATTTCTTTTTTCTCAAATACGTAAAACAAAAAGTCTAGGATAGGCAGTGAAAATTTGGTTGGGGTCTGGTAACCAGAACCAAACAATTGCTTAGGGTTTATATAAAGTGAGCTAAGGAAAGATTTCATGCAAAGAAGATATGGATATTGGAAGATAAAGGAATTTACATTTCATTCTTGAGTTCGGTACGTATACGTAGTTTCATTACATGATAAATAAATGCTGCTAATCTGTGCAGCGTGTCAACGTCATCGGAGCAAAACAAGTAAAGGTTATTTTTGTTTCGAGGTCAGACCTAAGTACATGCAATACATTTGCATGTGTAATTGTATTTCAAAGGAGGTATTAAGAAAGAAGGAAAAGTAATGGAAAATGGTATTCATCTTCTATTTTAACTGCGTCACGAAGTAAGCATGTTCTCTGACTTCTTTCGATTGAATTTTATCTGTCCACCTTAATTGATTCGTAAATATTGACGGTGACCATGAAAACAAGTAAAATTTGCATAAAAGCGAAATAAAAAGCGAATAATAAAGAAGCGAAAGTTGGTTTCTTACCAGGCAGCGCTACAACTTGTACAAGGTGGATGTATCAAAGGAGATGCAATAGGAAAGTAATCGTGTGTATCTTCGTGGGTTGTTGTAACTACTCCTGTGCATAAAGAATCTGGACGAAAGCAGTTTACTGAATTTACTGTACGTCATAACTCGCCCACTGATCAACGTACAGCTACGTATGATGTCTTTTAATACCACACAAGATTGAGTGTAGTCATAGAGTCTGGTTCTTTAGTACCCAAGGCCTTAATTTTCAATCTACTTAAACAGATTTACAGGGAAACTTAACATATCAAATGGCAATATGCTGGCTTTTTCATTTGCAAAGAAACGGAATAAATTTACTTACTTATCTACCTACATATCTACCTGCTTACCTATCTATCTATCTATCCATCCATCCATCTATTTATCTATCTATCTATGTATTTCTGTCTGTCTGTCTGCATGTCTCTGTCTGTATGTCCATCAATCCACCCACCCACCCTTCATTCATCCTCCCACCCACACACCCACCCACCCATCCATCAATCTACCCATCCTTCCATCCGTCAATCCATTCGTCCGTCCGTCCGTCCATTCCTTCTTTCGTCCTTTCATATATATATATATATATATATATATATATATATATATATATATATATATATATATATATATATATATATATATATATATATATATAAGGCCATACATATCTGTATACCTATAAATCCAATTTTGTTCACTTGTTGATGGCAAAATTAAAATTTGTTCTCATGTGACAATATGTTGATAAGGTTTTAGGTGTCATCATACTTCTATTGACTAAGATTTTATACATTGGCTAAGAAAGAATTGTTTGCTGATATATACCCCCATTTGACTGGATTTATGACGTATAGTTATTTGCACTGTAAACGGCGGCTTGGCTTTAGCATTGATATAAGCAGTGAAATCGCCATCATTTGGTCTGTATGTAATTCGTAGCGATAATGGACTATCTGAAGAAATTTGAATTTAACAAATAATTGCAGGTGAGTGTAAAGACTGTATTGAAATTTCTGATCACGTGTTCTGAAAAGCAGAAAAAATCGTTGCCACTTGCCCTAGGAATTGTACATACAAACGATCAACCATGCTTTCTCTGGCAAATACGTTTGAAAACTTTTATTTCTTCGGGCCATCAAGATATATTTATTTTGAAGTGCCTTTTAAAAACATTCCCTTGGTGCCGACATCCAGGCACACTAACATACCTGAAGTGATACATAAATGAAAGCCCAAAGTAGATCTACTTTGGAATGTTTGGCATCATAGTTCTTGTAAAGACATATTTTGACTGCAGATTGTCTACATCATTTCAACGACAATAGCGTGTACGTAGAACGACTCCTTTTATGTTTACTGGTGGCCTAAGTTGGGAAAAATCAAAACTCGTCCTAGTCTGTGATAACTGAAAATGGGAATTTCAAAACAAGTGGGTTGTCTTGACAGTCAAACATTTGGTGTACGTCTGTTTCTTGTTAATTAATGAGTGCCACATCGTCATTTTACAGGTAGTTGCATAAACTTACAATACATACTACACCAGTTACAGTATTTGTGTGATACTGCTTGTGATATATACTGGAGACTAGTAGCAAGCTCACTATTATGTAAACGGGCAAACATAATGGCGTTATGAGCTATTGATATAGTCAGCACTAGTATGTCAATCATACAATCCTATTGGAATAGGATGACATCATTCATTTACTGCGCATGCTCATGGTTAAGAATCGTACGTTAGGGCGAAATGGTTAATAGCTAAAATGATGTATGCTTGCTGTGTAACTCATGGGACACTACGTTTTTGACACAATGATAGACAAATTTTACCTCTTTACTAACAATAACTGAGAAACAATATATACAGCAGTATCCTTTATAATTATCCGATGAATTTGAACAGTTTTTTCGCCGATTGAGTGACTTTGACAAGACGTCGCTAAAAGACAATGTTAGCATCCAGACGACTAGTACAGTCTGTGAGAAAGAAGGCTTATCCAAGCCCGGAGATCCTACACCTCAATAGACCGTTAGAATGGAGAATTATTCAAGTTACACTGATTGATATTTGAACGGTATGAACACCCATATCCCTTAACGTATCAATATTCAGCCTTCGTTTTAATAACTCGTCTTCCATATTCAGTCTGTTGCTATGGATACCCTACTAAAATCCAAGCACATAAGTGGCCTTTTACTGTGTCATAGTTAAAGGCAGAGTCACAAGATACCGTTGTATTCCAACCTGGTAAGGTCGACGACACACGGTTATATGACATATACATGGAAACTTATTTTTTTTATCACTGATTTGCACAATACCTTAAAAAGACAACCATATTTTGAATTAAGTTATTTCCTATAGTCTTTATTTATTTATTTATCATTTTCGTTTAGTATGGTAATTAAAATGGTCCCTCAGTTAGATTAGATAAAACTGTAAATTGCATGGAGTAGTTTATTTCACAAAACGTCTTTTGGCAATTTCAAAGGCCTACAGGTAGACGAGCTAACACTGTCATGGAAACAGCTTAGTGGCCACATTCTACCCCTACTAAGCAAATAGAAGGCTGAAAGTCATGTCACATTGGTCAACCTCAACAACTCCTGTCTGACAAAGGAGGGCCATTGTTTGCGTAGCCTTTTACCACATTCTAAGCATACTGTCCACTCGTCGTGTTTCTAATTGCAACAATATATACTCGTCCAAGATGAAAATGTAAATTGACCTTGTCAAAAGACTCAGACACAGAGGCTCGCTTTAGCCAGATATTGAAGATATGTATTATAAAAAAGCAACCGTGAATCGCATGCCTCAAGGGATGCCCAGGTGCTGGTCTCACAGAGGCCATGAAGCAGCGAGTTATCACCTTACCATAATAACCTATCTGAAATACCATGGCATGAGTGTGTATATAGGATACACAATAACAAAACTATAGTTTGTAAGAATGTGCATAGAAGTAACGAAAATTAACTTTACATGTGCACGTGCAGATATACATGCTACTATAGACGATGTTATTAGTTGAATAACATATCCAATCCATGGATCGATACGGTCAAGTTATTTGTGATGAATTGCCGACCTTTGAATCTCTGTACACATACATTTTATTAATGATAATAACATTTGCGGATCGCAATCAGACAATGCAGGATTTTTGCATCTTTCAAATGATGACACCCAGCCTGGTAATTACCTCCTATAAGTTTGCACACGAGAGCGACAGCAGTGTTCTTATATTCCAGATGTTACACTAAAAAAAATATGTCAAAACCTTAATGGCTGAGACTGGAAAGATAACTCTCTATTTTATAATTTAAAAACGCTTCCATGGACTTGCATGGACCTAGCTATCGTAACACACATTATCAAAGTCTTAAACATGGAAGAATAAAGGAGATATAGACAAATGTATCAATACTCGGACATACATACATACATACATACATACATACATACATACATACATACACACATACATACATACATACATACATACATACATATATACATACATACATACTGCATGCATGCATGCAGGCAGGCATGCAGGCAGGCAGGCAGACAGACAGACAGACAGACAGACAGACAGACAGACAGACAGACAGACAGACAGAGACAGACAGACAGACAGACAGACAGACAGACAGACAGACAGACATATATATATATATATATATATATATATATATATATATATATATATATATATATATATATATATATATATATATATATATATATATATATATATATAGGAAGTCAGTGGTAAGATTTGTCCGTAGTACAGTGCTCGATACGTCTGCACGCAGAGCGGAGTATATGTTGAGGGTAGAA
Organism: Glandiceps talaboti; assembly: GCF_964340395.1. Classification (NCBI taxonomy): domain Eukaryota; kingdom Metazoa; phylum Hemichordata; class Enteropneusta; family Spengelidae; genus Glandiceps; species Glandiceps talaboti. Next base: position 1,999,267 of record NC_135571.1, read on the forward strand.
GAAAATCAAGTCGGGTTTTTCGTCTCATCAACATCTCCTGACGAGTGATTTACTCACGAAACAGGCTTGTAGAGACGAAAAACCCGACTTGATTTTCTTCTACCCTCAACATATATATATATATATATATATATATATATATATATATATATATATATATATATATATATATATATATATCTAGTCTTTTTTCTTCTTGAAAACATATCGCCTATGTGAAACCAAATGTTCGGTGTTTCCTTTCATCTTCTGACCTGAAACGAACTGAGATTGTTAAGACAATTATTCAGATGGCAAAAAGCTGACTGTAGTTTGCCACACTGAAGTGAATAAGTATCTACCATCTGTTGTGAAATGCGCACTCTTGATGGCCCTCGGCTATGCGTTATCTCTAACACACAGAGTTGGAGTGAAAAGTGTACAAGAAAATAATTTTTTAGAGAGTCACGCTGTTTGTAGTGAAATTTAACGATATGGAAGAACGCATTGGTTTAACTTATCTAATAATTTTGACGGCATTAGGATCTTACACTTGGAAAATTGTCAGTGCTGGAGATAACAATAACGGTAAGTGCCTTGCATAATATATCAAACTTTATTCGTACAATTAGATACCTAACCATTTTGAAAAGAATGATTGAAAAATGAATTAATTATGAATGATTTACCAACCAGTGAAACGATACCAAATAGTGATGAACATTAGGCGATGCGCGTATATAAGCTGTTATACCTTGCATCATTAACACTGTTACACCCTTTCTGGCCATAGACATGGAAAACAAATCCTCCGACTTGTTGTATGAGCTTATCTTTTACATCCCAGCAAGTGCCAAGTTCACATTTTTGGTCAAATTTACCAAATTTTTAATATTAAATGCTTGTTGTATCATTATAACAAACATGGACATTTTTTAACAAATTAAAATTAACCTTGGTTAATTCGAAACCTCTTTAAATCATTTTAAATCATTGTAACGTTCCCATTTTTTTAAAATATCGTTTTACCTTTGTTGAGACAATGTTTCTGCACTACTTTTTTTTTTTTTTTTTTTTATAGTTTTTTTTTAGTTTTTACCTTTTTCAGCCATACTTGTAATTTTTTTCCCGTGCAGTACCTTTTGATTTATTTCAAATGTGAAGCGCCTATGAGCACTGTCATGGATATATGGCGCTATATAAATATTTATTATTATTTTATTATTTATTAATTTTAATTTGTTAAAAAATGTCCATGTTTATTGTAATGATACAGCAAGCAATAAATATCTACCAAGACATTGAAGACCTCGATAGTCTTGTCAAAAATTTCAATTGTGGGTGATAAAAGTCAAATGTTTCGCATTTATTTTTCAAGCCATGATAAATTGTTTTATAAATCCCAAATCCAAAATAAATATCAAATCTTCTTTCATATGGCCACGTTAACTAATTACCAAAATGATTAATTATGCAAATGGCCATTACAACTAAAAGCTACACCAAGAAGCATTATAGAACACATGCACTTTGTTATGATTGAAATTTGGTGCTAGCTATTTTTAAAGATACCCAAATCATTAATTATGCAAAATATTCATTAAATATAAAAGCTACGTAGACAAGCTTTCCAGAAGAGTGAGTTTTGATATCGTTTGCATAAATTACGTAAATGCCAAATTATATGGAAATTGGAGCTTGGTTCTTAAGATTTAGTCTAATTACTGAAAGTCGTTATGCAGTGTAAGAGAAGGATCGCTAACCGAACATTAGTAACATATGGTCCTTTCAGCATACACGTATTTGAAAAAGACCGAAGTTGTCCAGGGGCAGCATATTTGAAGAAGGCCAAAATGATATTGGAAACTGAGTGAACCTATCAGGTATAACAAATCATTAATTATGCAAATTACAGAAGAGAGAGTTTTGATATCGTTTGCATAAATTACATAATTGCCAAATATATGGAATTTCAAGCTTGTGTTCTTAAGATTTAGTCTAAGTACTGAAAATCATTATGCAGTGTAAGAGAAGGATCGGTAACCGAACGTTAGTAACATATGGTCCTTTCAGCATACACGTATTTGAAAAGGACCGAAGTTGTCCAGGGGCAGCATATTTGAAGAAGGCCAAAATGATATTGGAAACTGAGTGAACCTATCAGTTGTAACAAATTTTAAGAAAAGAAATGTTATATTGTTTAGGAGAGCTAATCGGTAGCCAGTATAAAGAGTATAGAAATTGTTGAACACGGTCTGACTTTATTGCTCTGTAAGCGTGGGGCTGCATTGTGCACGCGCTATATAGCTTGTTAATAAGATTCGTAGCACAACCAGAAGTAAAACTATTGCAGTAGTTCTAACTCGAAAGAGTATTCACACTTTTATAAATACAATGAAAGTAGTATAAGAAACGGGGATGTAAGGATATATACTTCTAATGAATACAATATTCCAAATCACGTGCGTTTGATGTTGACGAAAGGTAACCTGTAGCTTTAATAAATCACAACAACAAAATCACAAAATGGAAGATGTGTGAATAATTAATTAAAGGTGAAGAATTGAATACGAAGTTTATATCTCCAAGTTGTATTTGTTGATTTTTTTTCCAAGAGTACGACGTGGTGTGATTTTATCTAAAAGGAATATTTTCATTTAATATCTGTCAGAATAATCATTTTGTCGCTTTATTGTTTTGTATGTGTTATGTATATAGTTGACATTAGTTTTGTGTTGTATTGTATTGTATTGTATTGTATTGTATTGTATTGTATTGTATTGTATTGTATTGTATTGTATTGTATTGCATTGCATTGCATTGCATTGTATTGTATTGTATTGTATTGATTTTTTAATAATTATTTTTATATCTAATTTAAATATTACTGATATCTTTTTAATTCCTTGAAACAAGGTATGTGTGTACAACTTGGCCTGCTAGATGGCAATAATATCATGACAGTCTTTGATTTAATTTACCTATACAGAGACTCTTTGTATGATAGCTCCTTTGAAGCGGCAATCATGTAATGTTTCTGATAATACACCTGGACATGGTCAACAATCTTGTATAGCCAATAACTGTTGCTGGGATCACAGTCAACAAAGTTGTTATAACAAATCCTCAATATGTAAGTTGCAAGATTAGCTGGGTTTTTTTTTATCAACAATGCGTTTTATCACAATCTCAACAACACATTGGGACACGTTTATTCTCAAACTTCAGTTTCTGCTATTCATGTCTAACCATAGACATTAGGGCTAGAGAGTCTCGTCGTCTATAAAATAACAGAAGATCTCACTATATATTTTGTTTATTTAAATGATATAGTCACTCAGTCTGTTAATGATTTCAGAAGACTACTTTTTCAAGAATTCTTTCTCTGATACACATTTCCACTCCTGTACAAATACAAGAAACAAGATACAAGAAAACTTCATTATCTCAATACAGAGAAATTATGTGATGCTCACCTGTCAAATAAATATTTAAATAAATAAATAAATAAATAAATGAATGAATAAATAAATAAACAAATATTATATATATATGTGTGTTACACCGAATCCGTGAAACTGCCCAATTCATGAAATGTTCATGCAACTTGCCCAGTTCATGGAATGGTCAACCTTATGCAAATGAGAGTATAGATTACAATCTAAAAGGGGCCAAGTTAAATATAGGGGGCAAGAGTTTTGAACTAGGGTGTTGATTATCGAATTCTATTAAAAACATAAGCTACACTGAATTGTAATAAAATAAGAATTGTGAAGTAATGCGTTTGTAAATACATGATAATAAAGTTGATTCTTATTCTATTTTGTGTGTGTCCTATAAAAGATGCTCATTTCATGTACTAAGCATATCTTACCATACCCACTTCATAACCTGGGCAACATGATTGACTATTTCATGAACTGGGCAAAGTCACAGATTGGGTGTAACACACGCGCACGCACGCGCGCGCACACATACTCACACACACACACACACACACACACACACACACACACACAATGGAATTCTAACTATTGTGTACCTCTGCCAAGGACAAGGTGTACAACCTTGAGTTAAAAAGGAATTTATTCTCCATATGCAATTCTACAAATTTGTTATTTGCAATTCCTTTTATTCCAATGTAGATCTATACAACATAGCATTTAAGGCTAAATACGTTGGGCATGGCCTCCTACGCCTATCAACCCTGTCTGATGGGAAATGTTATCTTGAGGAAGGATCCTTCAGTATGGAAGCAGTTCCGGTAAACGGTATCCCATTTAGAGAGGTGGACTTTAAAACTAGAAACATTGTACCACATCATCACTCGATGGAAGCCTTCAAGCATTTTTATTTATGCCCATTGGAAGAGATAACAATTTTGTTTTATGTACATTTCTTTGAAAATATTGTAGTCCAGAGTATCAGACTGTTGACAAATCAAGATTACTGTAAGTACAGGCTACCACTTCAGTACTATTTGCTAACATCATTTCACTGAATGAAGACACATAGAGCGACACATTCACAGCTACATTCATGCATGTTAATACATACATACATACATACATACATACATACATACATACATACACATACACACATACACATACATACATACATACATACATACATACATACATACATACACACACATACACACATACACATACATACATACATACATACATACATACATACATACATACATACATACATACATACATACATACATATTCTAGACATCACTTATATTCTATTCTGATTTGCTCTATGCTGCCTAGACTGCCTATAGGTTCATCTATTCTTTTCAAACAAGTGAGTGGTATTAGTTTTATACTAGACTGTGCATGATAATACTCTGGCTCTTTTCGGTTTCTTTATATTGCAAGTGGCTCTGGCTGATGCAAAGTTTTACCAATTACTTGTTGAGAGAGGCGTAGGGCGTTTTTATTGTGGAGGGACTCTCCGGGAAACATTTGATGGCGATGTTGGCAAAAGTAAAATAACAGTCGTACATAATCCAGGTGATGGTGTATGGATCCAATGGTACTGCATGACTCAGGTGTTATCAAACGGAATGTCGATGGAATCATCTTATATATTTGACAATATTGTTGTGAAGGAGATAGAGATCTATACATCGTATGGTAAGAGTTAGAACTTACCCCATCTACATTTTTTTTAACGTTTTCTTTCCTCGAAACGCGTGGCTTAAAGTGGCCATATGGATAAGGTTTGATTATCTATTTGGGATTTTTAGTTATTTTTTTGCAATTTACAAACAAGGACTTTGTTTCACATTGTTTTTTAAAATAGTAAGCCATGATAAGATTGATTTATAAATCCAAAATCCAAAATAAATACCCAATCCTCATCCTTATGGCCATTTTAATTACTAATTTATATCATTGCTTTCTGTAGCTGGTATAGGTGAATGCTATTGGAAACAGGATGGCAGTGACTACCATGGTTCCCTAAATGTATCTATGACTGAAAAGGCGTGCTCCCATTGGTCAGCCAGACTTTCAAAACTTGATATTCCACAACACTATAAAGAAGCTTACATCAATTTATTTGATTTAAATAATCCACTTTGTCGGTATATAAAGGGGAAAACGGTGGACGGTCCTCATTGTGTTGATGCAGATGGGGCATATATGCAGTGTGATATCGGAAAAAGAGGAGACCTATGCGGTGAGTTAAGATCATCTTTCTAACTCATCATCATTCTCATCATCATCATCATCATCATCATCATCATCATCATCATCATCATCATTACCACCACCACCACCACCATCATCATCATCATCATCATCATCATCATCATCATCGATATCCCCATTATCATCATTATCATCACCACTGTCCTAGCAGCAGCAGCAACAGCAACAACAACAACTAATATAACAAAAGCCAAAAAAAAAAAGAATGATAACAACATTCTATCCACATCACGTAACATCAATGCTGGGATTGCTGACACAGCACATCGCATCGGGTCACACTGCACCACATTGCATTGCATTGCATCGTATCACATCACAGGGCATGGCATGACATGACACGACGTCACAATCTCATTATAATTTTATGACATGACATGCCATGACATAACATGAGATGATATAATATGACATTTCACATTACGTCATGAAGCCACGATAAAATTGTTTGATGAATTGAAAATCCAAAAATGAATACTCAGTCATGATCCATATTGTAACGTTAACCCCTAAATAGCAGAGCTTGTACCGTTTTCACTCATTTTTCCTAGAATATCCCAAAACTGATATTTGTACAGACAATATTTGTCATAATGGTGGAACATGTAAGACTGTCTTTGATACCTTTGTGTGTATATGTGCTGAAGGATATATTGGGACGAAATGTGAAAGAAGTATGTAACTTTATGTTTACTTTAGTAACCACTATCACATACTTGTAAGATATATAATTATATTGTACTTGAATATATGTAAATAGGAACAAATCATTATCTATGTGACACAGAGAAAGTTATTAGTATGCGGTATATATATGAATATTGTCATCCTGCAACTGCACATCCTGTTATTACATATCGAATGTTAAAAAGCAACAAAGCAAAAAGCAAAAAGGATGTTACTGCTTATGTCACATGCAGTGTTTGGGGTTTGAGAAGGGATGGACGCAATTTGTCACGGATTCCATATCCTGTCCATGTTTCAATAGGGAACTTGCAAACCCGCCATGTTGAATGTTGCATCATGGGAAATGTGATAATAAATACTAATCAATTAGTATTCTAAACAATATTGTTACATTGTTTATAACAACAAATGATCAATTCATATTTAGCCTGACCCAGTGTGGGAGGTTTATTTCATCGGTAGCTCCAGATAAGATATTATAATAACGGCAGATAATTCCATAGTCCTTTGCATCTGAGCATGCTATATTTGACGTTCGCTGCATCGGCATTGGTCTTAGCACCAGTTGACATGATACCGAGAATTTACCCGATCAAGTCGATATGTTCCATAGGTACGAATAAGCAGGTAACATATATCTCAACACGACTTTAACTTTCTTTTTCCAGACAATCCCTTTCTCATAATTGGTCATTTTGACACATACGAAGAAGCCAATGACAAGTGTATACTGAGGAATAGCACAATGGCAACATCAGTAGAAGCGTACGATTCTTCAGGTAAACCATCTCCTGGCTACGTATGGTATTGGACTAAAGACAAACTAATGCTCTATGGATCGGCTTTAATTTATCATTATGAAGACCAAGTTTTCCTTGATTTGGTAATCGAAACTCATGATTATGACTTTACGATCTCTACGAAACGACCAGTTGGTGTTCTTTGTATGCAAGGTATGTTAATGAATGTAAATATCTAGAAATATTAGACAGATAACGATTAACTATATGTACTCGAAATTTATCCTACTTAATATTTAAAGGATCATTTGATCATCGTATTCTTAGTATTGTACACACACACACACACACACACACACACACACACACACACACACACACACACTCACACACACATGCATACATACATACATGCATGCATACATACATACATACATACATACACACACACATACATACATACATACATACATACATACATACATACACCCACACACACACCCACACACACACATACATACATACATACATACATACATACATACATACATACATACATACATACATACATACATACACTCACACACACAGAGTAATGTCGTATTCTTAGCTCTGCACACACACACACACACACACACACACACACTCACTCACACTCATACACACACACACCACACACAGGCACACACACACGCACGCACATACATACATACATACATACATACATACATACATACATACATACATACATACATGTAGTTATATGTGTGATGTTTTACTATGTCTTTCGATAGAAGGGTATAATGGCAACGCATTGGTGATTGCAAAGTTTGTCCAGTTACTCATTACATCATAATATTGGGTTATCATGTCAGCTAGTGGACACTCTCAGTATATCTGTCGATGCATGACCAAATATATAACTTTCTATTTGATTTGAGTAGAAATGATGGAGTCTACAGTTCATAACGTTAACGAGCAACCCTCTTTCTTAAAAAGCGTAGCTAATGAAAATCGTCCTAATTCTATGATTCTTAAATCTCGACATTTTGCTTTCCTGGTAGGTTCGAAAAGTGAACGGTTCACACAACAAGTTCAACAGGTGCCATCTACAAACTTCCCATGTACTAGTCTAGAAGAATTTATGTGGTTGGAGTATTTTGATGACAGGGGACCTTCCGACTACAAATTATACTATTCATGGCTGGCCTTTCCAAATAATCAGAATGCATTTCTCGTGCTCAGACTCCCAATAATGGTGAGAGTTGGAGTAATTGGTTTATATCAAAGTTTAGATATGTTGAACACGTATCAATCCTTCTACTGGTTCAGGGTTTTATTTAGCGTCGATGGAAAACATTGGATTTATGGATATAATACTGAGGATAAGCACCAGGTGAGAATTTACATATTATCCTGACAATGCATATTGTCAAGGTTGAATACACCTGGGGACGAATTCCACTAAAAATTAAATTTTCTCAAACCATTGCCATATAAGCTTACACCTGGTTCTTTTCAAATTTATAAGAATTTAAGAAATTCTTTCGTCGTTCTTATTCTCCATATCTGATATTTTCTAACTACATGTATTGCATAACAGGAAGAGTTGTCACTTAAATCATTTTGCTAATTTTGTTGTATTCTTGGTAATGATCCTGAACTCGATTAGTTGCTAAATGTAACTATTTTCAGTCTTTTTCTCTTTTCAACTTTGTACATTGAGTATATTGTTATAGTTTATTCATATGATTTATGAGAATAACCTATTATTATCTCATAATACGAACTTTGGAGATCAGTTTTTTAAAAAGGAAGTCCACATTCATTTATTTTCATGTACATTATTATTCAGCGACCATGTTGGTTTGTGAAGTGGCTCAACTTTGATAACATTTGCCCTTCATTTGAAAATTTTGTACGGGATCCAATAATTTATTTACTTGACTGTTAATTGGAAATTGGCTGGAGGGTTCAAGATCAAAGTAACAGCAAAAGTTTAAACAGTTTATTGCAGAGGCGCATTCACGTTAAGTATATACGTGCTCTCAAGAAATTCAGTGAGTGTCGTCCCTCGTGGGTTCAGTGTATTGTGGTAATAGGGGATAGCAACATTGCAGTACGGAAGGACCACGCGACCTACTATATGTACGTAGTACGTACTGATTCCTATAGACACAATAACACCATATCTATATCTTTTTGAATAACACGGTTATTCAAAAAATAAATCCAATTAGCCGTTTCAAATATTACATGACCTTGACCTTTATGACTTTATTGCATGCTTCTGTATCATTCTTAGATTCTCACTCGTGGTGTACATACCATTACTCCTCCTGTCCACGCAAGATATGTTAATATTGAGGCCCTTAGAAAGTATCCAGACGAAGGCACGGCATTTGTTCGAGTGTATCAAGTGATTAACGATACCAAAGGTAAACAAAGAACTTTAAATATATATTGTAGAATGTTCTGAAGAATTGTAACTGTTTGTATTTCTATAATGACGCGTGTGTTTAAGTGATATCCATTTAGTAAATGGAAAATGGTATATTTAAGAAATAATCAAACTCACCCCCCCCCCAGCCGTTGGGGATAGTATACCCCAAGGTTTTGACCAGTTGACTAGAAGTATGAACGGGTGCCATTTGATGACATAGACGAATAAGCATGAACTGTGACAGTACATGTGTTTATGGTTGGTGGCATTGTAAGAGTAGACAGAATGAGGACAGTCACTGAAATCGGTACCAATAATGCGGACAGTTTCATTCATGGTTAAAGAGACTGTAGACAGTTTCATTGTGTAAACAAATGTCCCTATTAATGGAATTGAATTGGCTAAATCATTGGGGAGGACATAGAGAGAGGAATACAACTATTAGTAATACAATCATGTATACCCCCATACTATGGCAAGTCATACACCATGGGTTATATATACATAAGGACTTCGCAATGAATATGTTGCGATATCATTGTTATAATGTATTAATTAAAGATATGTTCCAATTGCATGTGATGGTGGAGGGGTACTCAAATTTGATCTTTTGCCGCCCAAAACAAATATTCCTTTTAAAAGTATGTATACTGTTTTCCAAGTCTTACTAGACCTCTTTTGCACAAACCCTCCATTGTTAATGTACGAGGAGACCCCACCCATGCGCATACCATGCAATACAGTCAATAAACAAGAAATCGAGCAGTTTTAATGTTAAAAAGATGTGGGCTTGGTGTTTCACTCATTGGACATTACAGTTTTAACACATAAATAGACATATTTCAACACTCTAAACTAACAATAATAGAGACGCAATAAACACAGCAAGATCCTTTACCCAATCACATTGAATACTGATAAACATTGCTATTCTTTCACAGTGCAGTAAAACAGGCTTCTAATGAAAACATTACACACGGACCTAATGACTGATTTTAAGGATTCAATTGTTTATTTTCTAACTGATAATCAGCATTTCAATTCGACTACTTCTACATCCCCACTGTGCACGGCACCTATGTAATTGTTTCTTTTGCATTAGAAGTTGTCTGAGGGTGTGTATTAAATGCCATGTTAAATGAGTGAAACACCAAGCCTGCATCATTTTAGATGTAACATATGTTTTATTTTTTCTATAATTTTGAGATATTTTGCCTACGGAGTTTTATATGACATACCGTCGACTACTGAGAGGGTCCATTCAACCAATGGATTTTACAGAGACACGTCACGTGAACGATTGTTTACAACTCTGTCTTCGCTGGTTCGATGAAGCCTGCAACTGTGTTTCTTATGATATTTTCAGTGGAATCTGTTATCTGTGGTCAAAATGTCACTGGATGTTTGACACATTAAGAGCAATAATTCATGACTCACTATACCGCCAATATTACATACGTCTTACTAACGGTAAGTTTACTTCGCTTAGTGCTCGTTTTAGACAATGATACAGGCACATGCCTATAATTTGTAATATTTCTTATATTAGGAAATTGTACGGCACTCTTGCAAGCATCTTTTCTTGAGTGATTAAGGCGTAATTACTAAGATAGTTATCTCTCCATAAAAATGTCTTGAAGTAAATTCGAAACTCTTTTATCTGAGATCGCTGTAAAGTGGTTACAACCTGTCGTTATCAAGCAGGAAATTGACCAATCACAGAATTCATTTTATACTGTCACTGTTGATTCTTTTTCTAACATGACTGCACTTATCGCAAGGTTAATTGAAAGGAGCGTAGAGATACAGTAGAAATGATATTGGCTTGGTATTTTACTCATATAACATGACGTCTTAAGCACACTGATGATAAGACAACTTCTAATGCAAAGGAAAAATTACTTAGGTGCTGTGCACAGTGGGGATGTAGAAGCAGTCAAATGGATATGTTGATTATCAGTTAGAAAATTAACAATTGCAGCCATTAATATCATTAATGTTTTCATTAGAAGTCTGTTTTTAGTACACTGTGAAAGAATAGCATTGCTTATCAGTGTTCAGTGTGATTGGGCAAAGGATCTCGCTGTGTTTATTGCGTCTCTGTTATTGTTAGTCTAGAGCCGAGATATGTCTATCTTTGTTTCAAAAACCAAGCCAACATCATTTTAGATGTGAGATGTCGCAAAGCATTGAAAATACTCAGAGTAAATGATATGTTTGTGATAGGTCTTTCAGGTAGTGTTTAGTCAATTTCCTACAGTAAACACAACGATGCACGTCATTGGACACTTGGTTGTTGATGGCAGCCAATGAGAGAGAGAGAGAGAGAGAGAGAGAGAGAGAGAGAGAGAGAGAGAGAGAGAGAGAGAGAGAGAGAGAGAGAGATCGTAGCCTTGATTATTCAAGGTACCTTGCAAGAACATAATCTGTTTTGGTTCTAGAAAATGTAATATGATTAATTGGAAGACATGACACGTTATTTTGACGAAAAAGACGGAAGGAGACGTGAAAAATGTTGATATTGTTTTTATCTGTTTTACAGATGTAACTAATTGTCAAGACATATCTAGAATCTGTATAAGCAACATGTTGTGTACTAATTATACATCTGGTATCATCTCAACAAGAGACTTTCCAATGCCTTATCCTCAAATGATGCGTTGCTCATGGCAACTACGAGCAGACAGTACCTCCTACATAAGTATCAAGTTTGGAGACTTTGATATTGGAAGACGTTCTTCGAACTGCCTTTCAGATAATGTAGAGGTTTATAGTGGACATACTATCAATGATGAAAGGAGAACACGATATTGTAATCACAACCTACCACCAGAAATAATATTATCGGATTTCAATGAAATGTTCATAACTTTTATTTCGGATGATGTTAATGATAACAGCCGAGGCTTCGTGGCAATCTACGCATTTCATGGTGTGGAATACTGGGAGGAAAATTACGCCATATCTAAAAGTAAGACGCACTCTGATACCCGAAGCAACCATTTCTACAACAGCAACTTGACAATGATAGATTTCTAGCTATTATTTTATTTCAATAAATTTATTCAATGAATTTTACTATTGATGCTATTATCATAATGCTCATTTCATTATAGACACTACTTGCCTACAAGACTGGGTGCTATATCAGCACCATTGTTATCATTTATTCAATGAACCTACCCTACTTACTTGGATGGAAAGCGAAAACATTTGCAGAGACAACAATGGTTCGCTAACAAGTATTTCATCAGAAACAGAGGCACAATTCTTACACGAGTTGGTCTCAGGTTATACGAAGTCCTGGATATACATTGGTGAGTACAATGTTATACACACTATGGAAAACTATCCCTTATACACACCATCTCTTTGGGATCGATTTTAACTCCTGAAGGGATGATTATGTTTTGTTCCTGTCTGTCTGTCTGTCTGTCTGTCTGTCTGTCTGTCTGTCTGTCTGTCTGTCTGTCTGTGTCTATCTGCGTCTGTGTGTCTTTCTGTCTGTCTGCCTAGCTCGCTGGCGTCTATGTTATCATTGTCTCCATTGATTTAGATGGAAATTCATACTCGCATTTTACCTGGTTATGTTTAAAACTGTTTGTTTTGAACGAAGGCCATGCATACTAATCACACGTATTTGCATATCATCTAAACAAGTTTGTCAGTGTTCCTTACATCAAGAGACGGATTTTATTGAATAATATAATAGAAACACTATAATTGATATTATGTGTGGCATTTTTAACTGGATATTTTATAACTTTGAACGACATATGTAAACACCGATACTTGAGAACTTCATTTTCTCAGTACCCGCCCTATCTCAAAACTACTGTCTCGAATAAAGTTCATTGCAATGAAGATGGTGTGTGTTTCACGTTATATCTGAATGCTTTATAGAAAAACATTGCATTCATTATTACCCTAATTTGCATATGATTAAAAAACGATTAATTTTTTTTATATGACAAATTTGCATATAATTACAAATAATTATATTTTTTTATGACAAATGATATTGCATCAATACATTATTCGTGGTTTCATTAAAACATTTCAGAAATACTTAAATAATAAACATATGATAATATATCTGGTTACGTTTATTTTGCATGATATATTACAAAGAATATACAAATAATATGAATATAGTAAATATCTAAATCTATCTAAATAATATATTTTTAGAAATTTAAACTGAAATCCTGTACACGTTTTTCCAATATATTGCATATTAATAATTCTAATTTCCATAACATTTAACATAGTTCATTTTAATAGGCCATTGCAGATTGCAAACAGGAAATTGAGAGTACAGCGCTCTCACTGGGTATCATCACCTCATAGTACCGTTTCATTAGAGCTTTGTCCCTTGGTATTCTGTACAAGTATAAATCAGGGATGTTTTTCGAATTGTTCAGACATTGAGGAAAGCAGCAGTGCTCTATGATTAACCGAGTAACCTATACCACGTATACCCCCAAGCTGCACACAGACAGGAAGCACAGCGCCACCATGGCAAATTTTGGAAAGGCCTATTAAAGGATACACGATTGCATGCTACATCAGTGAAGCAAAATCTGACACTCGTTGAGTGTTTTATTTAACATAATTAGCTATATAATTAAAATGTTATGTCATCGGCATTTCCGCTTTAGAAAATATACTCTCGATTCACATTATTTGTTTTTGCATTGGACTTTAAATTTAGGTTTAACAGATGGAAATATCGAAGGGAAATACACCTGGTCAGATGGAACTCGATATTTGTTTTCAGGTTGGAGTTCAACTGGGTAAGTGTTTCTTAGTTTATGAGATTCTTAACTGTATTTGAAAAATAAACCCACTAAAAGCACTGTCTTTTTACCTTATTGTTCGTTGAGAAGTACTGTTGACTCACTATTTCTTTAGAAAATCGATTGCAAGACAATATCTATTCTTGTTATATAGGTACAGAAACTTAATATACTCACAATGTGTCGGTCTATCTGTCTATGTGTCTGGCTGTCTGTGTGGCTATCTGTCTGTCTGTCAGACTGACTGTATGTATGTATGTATGTATGTATGTATGTATGTATGTATGTATGTATGTATGCACCACGTGTGTATATGTATGTATATGTGTATATTTGTGCGTGTGTGTGTGTGTGTGTGTGTGTGTGTGTGTGTATGTGGCTGTGGCCGTGTTTATGTCACTCTCGGTCTCTTGGTCTCTTTCTCTGATTCAAAACCTCTCGCATGCAGTCATACAGTTATGGCATGGTGAAAAAAGTGAATAGATCAATCGTGATTTTCCAACAGGTCACAGCCTGATGGCAGTATTTATCAAGATTGCGTGGCTCTTTATTTGAATAATCTACATTCTCATAACCACTGGTACGACATATTATGTGACGCCAAACTGTCGCATATATTTATATGCAAACAAAAAGCCATACAGAACACAAGCTTCAGTAAGTGAACATGTAATATCGACTTTATACAACTAGTAGTTCTTCCCCCAGTGTGCTTTTCATATGTTCGTTACACTATGAGTTTTTGGATTGATTCGTTTACCGTAGTACAACCAGAAGTAAGAGATTATAGAGTTCAGGTGCTGCCAACGAGTCATTTTTCTGAAATTATTACACAAAGTTAAAACATAGCTAATAAACACTTTTTACATAATTTTACATTTGGTTCAAGATTGGAGGAGAAAGTGAAAGCTGTTCGGATCTGCCCTCCCACTGAGATATTGCACGACCTGTCCTCCTGCCAGATTTGCCTGCCCGCTCCCCGCAATTTTCGCCAAGGTTTTCCCTTTCTCCACTACCCTCTACCAGACATATGGCCTCTGTCCACTATTCGTTGAAGCCCTAATGCTAAATTTACTCAGGATGCTATTTGAAAAAGTCATAACAAAACAGTTTCTCCGTCTAATATATACGTATTGACAGTTGCCAGTTGACATATTAGATTGTGCTGCAATCTTAATGTACTGCCTCGCCAGTTTCAATGACACGTACATGTGGTCTAAAATTAATTATTGTATTACACAATTAATTTTCATCATGTGAATATTGTAAAAGAAAATAGTAAAATTTGTTCACTAACTTCCTGAAAAAGTATCGAAAACTGACCGCTTTGCCCACTGCCTCCCCCTTTCCCCAAATCTTACAGCTGAAATATATGTTGCCCGCTGAAATATAACATTTAAAACATTTGATAACGAAAACTATATTCTCAAGTTTAGAAACAGCGTGAAATTATCAAATTGATTTTAATGTTAGCATCATAAGACGTATAATAGAATACTAATTTAATTTCAGTGATGGATATGGTACAGAATATGAATAAAACATATCATTTTGTACCAATACATAGTGAGTATGTCTATAATATTATCACACAATATAAATAAAAATATATTTTTTTCATAACATCTTTAATTGGAGGAAATTAATATCTAGCAAATACAATTTTGGAAATAGATTATTTTCAGTTCTGGTTAAATAGAGTGTCAGATTTAGGTCTCCGTTTCTAATTAATACTAATGCGAAAAAATGTGTTTTTGATAATATGCCCTAAGAAGATAGGGTGCATCGGTCGGGATTTTATTTCATTGATCTTTCTCTTTTTAAACGTCTTTTTATTATTGCATTTCAAAAATATTACTGAGACTCAAAAACAAACTTAAAATGTCTGTCAGAATACCCCTTCTGTGATATTTGATGAAAGATGTACAGATATCATGAGAGAAAGGAAACAGACATACATGAAGGTCAAGAAGACAAAGAATTTCTTAGATGTTTGTTTTAAAAGTTTAAAAACATTATTTAGGGTTGGTGGCTTAAACCAAGATCGACTGGGTTATTGGAAACAGACGTGTGTTTTTTTAAATTTTGCCAACGACTATGTTTACAATTTCCAATTTTAGGAATGAATAAATATGAAATATAGAAGAGAATCACTGAATATATTGTTGATAATTAACTCGATATAGTCCGATTAAATATATATTTTATACAACAGGATAATTTAAATTTGTGTAATATTTGACTATATTTTTACATTATCAAAGATAACAATACCTGTCCTGTACATTTGTACCAATGTGCTAGTGGTGAATGCATTCACCCTAGTGATGTCTGTGATGGAACTTTAACCTGTTATGATACTAATAATGATGCCATGAAATGTGGTAAGTGTTTGCTTCGTTATATGTGTCTAGTGCGTACATTCTCAGGATTTTACATATTCACATACTACATTTACATTTAGGTATGGTGAATTCTTTTATTAAACACAGCACATACATGCATACATACATACATACATACATACATACATACATACATACATACATATGTACATACCTACTTGTACACACACACGTTGTTTTGATAAAATGATACGAAGAATTCACGTCGATCAATTTGTCCTAGATAAATCCTCTTCAGGCTTGTTTAAATGTGATGGCGGTAGACATATAGCGATATCAAAGTATTGTGATTACAATGTGGATTGCCTAGATGGATCTGATGAGATACACTGTGGTAAGGTCTTAATCTAACAAACCAAATTAGATCTACTTTGCTGATAATATTCCCAGTGTATGGAAATTCTCAGAATCGATGAAATTACCATCCATAACGTACTCTTTATATTCAATACCTACAATATCTCCATATCTCCATTACACATAATTTTATTTTGATTATTTTTTTAGAATTGCATATTCCCCAAATACATCTTCCGGCAAATTATCTTATTTTTCGAATTTCAAAACAGATTAATTATGTGGAAAATTCCTAGTTAATATTGAACTAAATTAAATTGAGTGATATGTAATACCCGAGTTAAAAATTAACATAACATAAAATGAAATATATCTTAAAAGAAACAATACCTTCGTATAACAGGAGTTTGAGAATAACTATGGTAATCGCGTCTGAGACCTATCGTCTCCTGCAGTTCATTTAAACAACAACAGTTCCGATATCAGTAACACCACCACCACCACCACCAACAACAACAACAACAACAACAACAACAACAACAATATCAGCAGCAGTAACAAAACAACAACAACAACAACAACAACGACGACGACAGCTTTTCATAATTGCTTTTATTCATAATCAGAATCATTTGCCCAAACAGATTTCCCAAGTTGTAATATAACGGAGTCGTTCAACTGTTCAAACAGTCAATGTATAAATGCTAACAAACAGTGTGACTTGAGGCTTGACTGTACTGATGGAGCTGATGAACTAAACTGCACAGATGTTAGTAAGTGAAGTTGTCATATTAGAAAGTGTTTCTGTTTCCACAAAATGATGTAAACAGGACGAGATTGTTTTCTTGTGACGACTTCTTTGATGGACTAGCTGTAAAGTCTCAAGATGAAGATGTATTGAGTTTCTTTTATTTAGCATTGCATATTAAATTTGAAAGGACAAAATTCAAGTCCTTGCTATTGCAATATAATATAGCATTCCCAAGGTAATTGATTTCACTCTCTTTGACGACGTTTTCTAT
Source organism: Glandiceps talaboti (assembly GCF_964340395.1). Lineage (NCBI taxonomy): Eukaryota > Metazoa > Hemichordata > Enteropneusta > Spengelidae > Glandiceps > Glandiceps talaboti. Next base: position 2,017,368 of record NC_135571.1, read on the forward strand.
TAACATTTAACTAGACATGTGTAATGCTATTAAATGTCTGGATGGTACATGTCTATCCACAACTCTTCGATGTGATGGAATTACAGACTGTGTTTATTGTGATTATGGTGAATCAGAAGATGAAGTTCATTGTGGTAAGTATTTAATTCTCCAGCTAACAGTCTTTATTGTGAATTAATCATGCCATTCCTTTTGTGTGGCAATGTTCAAAGGTTTTCTTGATCACACGTATACACACTCACACGAACCTGCAACAAAGGTTCAGAGGTTCAAAGGCTATACGTGGTGATGAAGTTGTGTTTGTGTGTATGTACATGTGTTATATAATTGTATACATACATACATACATACATACATACATACATACATACATACATACATACATACCGACATACCGACATACCGACAGACAGACAGACAGACAGACAGACAGACACACACACACAGACAGACAGACAGACAACCATAGACCCATACACATATAGGCAATAGAGTGAGTGTATTTCTTTTAAGTCAACATTCTCAAAGTTAACGTTTGAAATTGCTAAACTTATACAGTTGTCTATCTTACAGATACTGATCTGAGTTTCAATAATACACAAGTGATGTGCAACTATGGTCAATATATTGATACAAAACTATGGTGTCTCTATGATTTTGATCAGTTCGGATATGTTTATGGATGTCGTGATGGCTCACATTTGAGAGATTGTGGTGTGTATCATAACATGTTGACTACAACTGTCGACATAAAACCGTGGATGAACTGAACCTGTTACAAACAGGGAAGGTTTAAACAAATGAATTGCATTAATAACACTTGGCTCAGCATGTTGGAACAGCAGAGACTTGTTGGTTTGATAGGAATCGTTTTATTGCCTCTTTATTTGTACACAAAATGCCAGGGGAAATGAAGATTTGTGTGTGAACTATTATGTAAAGTGACAATAAAACAGTGTTCTTATCAAAAGATGGAATGTAATACAAGTCTTTGTACTTCCAACATGCTGTGCCAAGTGTTATTAATCCAATTCAGTTGTTTACTTTCCCGGTTTGTAACTGGTTCCGTTCGTCCATGGTCTGATGTCTGCAGTTGTATTATTTGAAGTTCCGTTAACACTTGTCGTTCACAATGCACTGCAAGATACTGCAGATGTGCTGTAGTTGGTAATGTCGATTCCAAAAAAGTATGCACTTTCAAATTATAAAATTATGATCTTATCTTTCAAGAATGATGAGAGATTTTTATGAAATGAAATGATGAAATCTTTATTATTTATTTACTTTTCCTTGGTTTAATAATAATTTGTTTGATTATTTACACGTGACACTTGACACGTGACCAACTGCTGTTTTCGTTGATTGCATACCTTGCCATAGTTTTCTTTGTATTGTATATATTTGATTATTTACACACACAGGTGATTTTGAATGTCACGGCCATACATACAAATGTCCTGGTAGTTATTGCATTCCACTACATAGATTTTGTGACGGAATACCAGACTGTCCAGGAAATGAAGACGAAGACTTGTCAAGTTGTGGTAGGAGTGTACAGTTTACTTATGACTTTATAACCATAACTAGTCCATCAAAACTGTTGATAACCACTTACACCTTGTTCAGTTTATAATGAAGTCATAATTGACCATTTAGAGTGGCCGGCTTGGAATCCGGAGGTTGCAGGTTCGAGCAAAACGTTGTTCAATTTGTTCCTGAATGGCTCAAGTCCTTGGATACAATTTCAACCATGAATGTGCCTCAGCAATCCAACTGTTTAATTGGAGACCTGGTAGGATACAGGTGGCAATATGAATGTTTTAATCCTATACCTTTATAGAGACTGCAATGAATGCTTTGTGCAATTGCCCAGGTAGTTATGGAAGTATTAAGAGTCGTTGTGCCACCATAGGTCCGTGCCAGAGTAATAATTGTTAGCACTTGTGAGTTCTCCAAAGGACAGGCAACTTATTATAAATACAGTCACTTAAATACAGTCACTTAAAGTTATATTTTTACTGACCACTCATTTGTGTTGCCTTAGATGAATTTACATGGTGATATAAAAACATTCTGCATTTGGCATGGTGTGTACAAAGCAATTCGAAAATGTGAACCATGTACCACTAAACATATGCGTAGATGTTGCCTTTAGAGAAATTTGTGTCGAATTGGAATGAAATAATCCTTTCTTCCTTTAATTATTAATATATCTCATTTTTCACGTCATCATTTTATTTACATACAGATACATTCCTATGTCCTGTTGGGTCATACAAATGTCGAAATAGTAAAGTTTGTATTAGCCAACCATATATATGTGACAGTATTCCTCACTGTAACCATGGTGACGATGAACTATATTGTGGTAAGTGAATGTTGTAATACTCAACCAAAATTTGTCTGTGCAACCTCTGTTATTATAGTACAAAAAGCTCAGATTGAATATATTGTGTAAAGTAATTTTGAAGTAAAGTTGTTCTCAATGTAATCATGGAATGCGATTGTTCCTTTCTGTAACTGTCTCAAAGAGCAGCAGCAAAGACATGCAAAAAAATAAATAATTTCGATTCTTTAACACCAATATCAACATTCAAATAATTCATTTTAAAGATATCCATTGTCCTGAAGGATGTTTGTGTAATGACTTAGAAATCAAATGTTTGAATGCATCGGCAGAGACTTTGGATAGTTTGCATGATGAAGTCAGAAGTGTGTAAGTATTTACAAGTCACTCATGTTGCATGACATATATTACACATCCTCAGACAAATTCGTAATTATAATGCAAAATAAACAATTACATAGATGCCGTGCACAGTAGAGATGTAAATCTTATTAATATGCTCATGCCTTCGACAGTGTTAACAATGGCAAAAGATGAAGTTGTATACCAATATTTGGCATAAATCAACTCTATCTTTACAGTGAGATAGTTTAATTATCCCAGCTTATGCCATACACATATATTTGATCTTTACAGTACCTTCAGACAGGGGCAATTGAGTAAATATGTTTTCAACGATACTTTTAAAATGCTGACATACGTGGCACATCTGTAAGTACGAATGTTATTTTCCAAAACTGGTCACGACATTTACGATTAAATTCTATAGAGCTAAACATGTTCGCGTCTTTTGCGTCCAAAAAGATTTTGAACCAAGTAAGGCAGAGAACACAGTGTCTGCATACTTTCATATTGATTTATCATAGCTAATTCTGTTGAAATCCGAAGTTACACGAATACTGGTCCCCTACCGGGAATAATGCAATTGATAAATCACGGTCTTTGATTAGTGCATTTCTTAAAATAGCCATATAGATGAGAATTGGGTGTTTATTTTGGATTTGTTAATCAATAAATTGAAGAAAAAAAACATTAAAAATGTGTGTAAAATGTTTCTTATGGTAAGTACAATAACAAACTTTTTACACAGCTGTTTGCATGTTTTGGCAATTAACAGAGTTACGAACGAGGACATGGTATATGTTCTTTAACATTTTTTTTTTCAAGTAGAAAAACACGGTAAAGTAGTTTTATAAATTAAAAATCCAAAATAAATACCCAGTCCTCATCCATATGACCACTTTAATGTCTGACTCTCAGATTCGCCAACATTTCTAAAGTTTGTTTTAATTTGGCGGAATAATGGCGCCAACATTTTCGTGGTCGAATACACGTGTCTTGATTCGTTTCTTAGCGCCATAGAAATATCGGAGACCCTATAGCAACAAATGCCCAGAGTTCAATTCCAAAAAAATACGAAAATATAAGACAGATATACCCAACAATACAAAAAGAATCTTTGCTTTTTGAATGATACAATTTCAGATGTTGTTGAGAAAGCAATGTGGGATTTGAATTTCAAATAACTTATTTTGGGAGAGCTGCAATTTTCTGAAGACCACGTTTATAATATCTATGAATAAAATATAGGTTTTCTTGGCAATAGCGAGGAATGAATGGATGGAAGCGACAAGGGAATAGATAGGGTTCCTACAGCATAAAATATTCTATACAATAACTTGTATATTGTATTTTATTTGAAGCGATCTCTCTCGCAATGGACTTGTAGGCTTAACAGAGAATGGATTTGACGGACTTAGAAATTTACTTTTTCTGTAAGTACATAGCAGTTATTTTATATTTCAGTATGTAGGTATATATTAGGTAATTCACCTACAAATATTCCACCTAAGCCTTTTGCGAAAGAAAATTAGTTAAAAACATCAAGGGTTATACTGGTAGATAATGTATTGGTGTGTGTGTGTGAGTGTGTGTGTGCCATTGATTCACTTTTCTTCTGCGTCCCATTATTGATTTAAAATGTAGAAAAATGTACAGTTCCGCTGAACCATTTCCATCTTCCACATCAGATAACAATTGTCTATTTCTTTTGTATCCATTTTGTATATTTGTATCATACGTTTCTTTGAAAGTGTAGCTTATTTTTGTTATCTGGTGAAATAAAATTTCATTCATTCATTCATTCATTCATTCATTCATTCATTCGTTCATTCATAAAGACTATATTTTATTACATCAGGCTAAATATCATAACATCATTCGTTTATGACAACCCCCTCCTCCCCCTAAACAAAAGTTCACAAGTGCAATGTCACACGTTTATATATGATGTAAACCATACTGCGAAATTTAGCCGTCACGTCACTACGAACGGAGCAATGTAAATACATGGTAAATATGAATTTCCAAACTTCTGAATCTGTTTACTGAGACCATGCTGAGATGGTGGTAAACACATCAAAATACTACCTGAAACCCGACCGTTTTATATCAACACCGTTTTTAATATCTATAATAAAGTCATCTCATTTTCTGTTTAAAGGATTTTGTCAGAAAACAAACTAAGAGAATTAACTCGAGTATACTTCAATGGGTTGAAAAGATTGCAGTTTCTGTAAGTATTTTAGTAATATTAGACACTATAATTAACATGGGCATGCAAATTGCAAAAACTAGATAAATAAATACATCAAACGTTTGTTTAGAAATCACTTCCTGTACTTACAATAACAAACATTTCACACGTTAATTTTTTTTTTAATTGCTGAGTTACAATGAAGGACTTTGATTATGTTGTTTCACATTGTTGTTTTTATCAATTTTAAGTTGTAAAACATGGTAAATTGTGATATAAATACCTATTTCTCATTCCAAATGGCCACTTTTACTATGTTTAGTGACATTGCAAGTATATTTCCAATCCACACAGTTACACATTTCAATGAAATATTTTTTGTTTTCATATCCTTCAAAAATATTACAAGTCATTTCATTCCCGCAATTGTATTTAAAATTTGGGAAATATTAATCCCTTCGCTAATCCATTAGTAATCCATTACAGTGATCTGCGAGATAATCCAATCTCCTATTTTGAGGAAGACGTGTTCGATGATGTTCAATCTCTTCACACATTGTGAGTGACACTCAGAATTTGGAAAACACTATTTTCATCTAAAAAGCGAAATTAAAAGATTTGTATATATATGTATTTTGTACTTATTCTCTGATTGCGACAAAAACATAGGGTAAACCATTACATTACTTCAACTACTGTTATATTTTTGGAACACAATTCTTTTAAACTATTGCAAATACATTTGCCCCTGTCATCGCTGACTAACATATGTGTACTTGAATATAGTCTTGTTAGGGTTGGGGTTAATGTTTAGGGATATGATTAATGTTAGGGGTGTCGTTTATGGGGTAGGGCAGGGTTAGGGTTGAGACAATGTTTAGGGATATGATTAATGTTAGAGCTGACGTTTATGGGTTATTGTAGGGGTTAGGGCCTAGGGTTGGGATAATGTTTAGGGCTATGTTTATGGGTAAGGGCAGGGGTTAGGGTTGGGTTAATGTTAGGGTTAGGTTCAATGTTAAGGGATGTATTTATGGGTTAGGGCAGGGGTTAGGGTTGGAGTTAATGTTTAAGGTTGTGGTCATTGTTAGGGGTGACGTTTATGGGTAAAAGAAGGCGTTAAGATTGGGCTAATGTTTAGGGTTAGGTTCAATGTTAAGGGTTACATTTATGAGTGAGGGCTAGGATTAGGAGAGGGGTTAATACGTAGGGTGTTGAGGTTGCATGCCAAAACCACTATAGACCTTTACTGCGATTCTAGTAAATGACGTATGATGTAAAATTTTGTACATACACCACTGTGTAAACTTTACGAACAATTTATGATCATTTTTTTTAAATTAAGGATCTGTTTTGTAAACTTCACTGCATGTATATGATCTTACGTCTAAGTAAACTGGTCTTTTAGGTATTCTGATGTATATGGTCTGTGCTGTGTAGCTGGTACTGAAAAAGCTAGAATCCAAGAATGTTTACCTGAACCTAATGTATTTCGTACTTGCAAAGATCTACTGCCAAACGATGGTGTACGTGTTGTTGCATGGATAATCGGTTTGATCTCGTTTTTACTAAACCTATATTGTATAGTATGGAGACTTCAGAAAGAACATCGATCTGGTTTAAAATCGACTGATATATTCTTAATACAACTGATAACAATTACGGATGCCCTAGTGGCTCTCTACGTAATTAGTCTCGGAAGTGTCGACTTGTATTATAGCGATAATTACATATCGTACGACATACTTTGGCGAAGAAGTGGCTTTTGTAAATTCCTCGGAATCTTAGCTACTCTGTCAAGTCAGATGTCACTCTTCATCGTGACTGTTATGTCAATAATACGATGTGTTGTGCTTTCTAATCCGCTGAAGAGAATCCGTATAAGTCGTAAACTGGCTGGTTTAGTCATCACAATTGGTTGCGTTATTCATCTACTTGTTACCGTTTTACCAGTCTGCTCTATTGACTACTTTGGGGAATCATTTTATGGGGATAACAGTGTCTGTTTGCCTCTTCACCTAAGACACGACCGGCCACCAGGTTGGGAGTATTCCTTGGTTATGTTCACCATGTTTGATTTCTTATACGTCATTACCATAGCAATGTGCTACGTTACCATAGTAATCAGTAAAACTAAAACTAGCAAAGCTGCCGGTGGTAACCGGCGGTTTCGTATCGAAAAGAAGATGATTTTGATGGTGTTATTTATAACTGGTAGTAACCTTATAATTTGGTTACCAATTGTTACTGTGACGTTTGTTGGTGTTGCTGGGGTGAAGATGTCTGGCGTCGTGTATGCATGGATTGCTGTTGCAGTGTTACCTCTGGGTTCAGTGATCCATCCATTTATATATTTGTTTTCAACTGGAGAATACAGATTCATCAATGTAAGGCGAATTATTAGAATGATAAAAAATCGCATGAAGAAGAGAACTGGGGAAGGTATGATTAATATTTTGATATCTTGTATAATATTATGTGATATCTATGTCATAAGATAATGGTTAGGATAGGGCTGTTCATCTAGGAAAATGATGGAGTGTCTCACTAGCAAGAAAAGAGTCCCTACCCCATATCTATCCCTACCCTCCTACTATTCCAACCCTTCTCCTATCTCGACTAATTATCCCTTCTCCTCTACTATCCCTACCCCTCTAATATCCCTACCCATCTACTATCCACACCCTACCCCTTTTCAGAAACAAGCAATAACAAGTTACATTCTAGAATAGAATAGAATAGAATAGAAGGGCAATTATGGTCAAAAGTAGAAAACTACAAATATTGTGGCGGCCATATTGGATTTATGCAAATTAGGCATTGTTCCACTACTTTGATTTTGTGACTAGCCTCTTTATATGTTATTCTGTAGACATTTCTGAAGACAATTATGAGGGAAAAAATAAATTAAATTATGTTGCAATTCTGATGGGTTGACCCCTTATTTTCATAAAATGACTTGACTTTTCTGTTCGTCAGACAGAATGTAATAGAATAATGGAAATCCTATCGTTATTGGTAGGTGTCATCACATTAATATGACTCTTCAGTATGATGAATCCCCTCTTTTACAGACAAAACAAATGTAAGAGACACGCCCATTTCAGACTCGGACGTTGAAATGTAGGTTGTGGTCTTAAAGCACATGTCCATGAAATTTTGACTATTTTTTCTCGGCATGTTCCCTCAGGTGTACATACAAATGAACGTACCACAACTATGAAAGTAGACCCTTTTAGTGTTACAAATGAACGTACCACAACTATGAAAGTAGACCCTTTTAGTGTTACAAATGAACGTACCACAACTATGAAAGTAGACCCTTTTAGTGTTACAAATGAACGTACCACAACTATGAAAGTAGACCCTTTTAGTGTTACAAATGAACGTACCACAACTATGAAAGTAGACCCTTTTAGTGTTACAAATGAACGTACCACAACTATGAAAGTAGACCCTTTTAGTGTTACAAATGAACGTACCACAACTATGAAAGTAGACCCTTTTAGTGTTACAAATGAACGTACCACAACTATGAAAGTAGACCCTTTTAGTGTTACAAATGAACGTACCACAACTATAAAAGTAGACCCTTTTAGTGTTACAAATGAACGTACCACAACTATGAAAGTAGACCCTTTTAGTGTTACAAATGAACGTACCACAACTATGAAAGTAGACCCTTTTGGTGATGTAGTCGTTCTGACACAGTGGTGTATTGATCCGTGGTGTAATCATCGACTAGAACACTCGGTGTGTCTCGACAACCATAATCGAACCGCCAAGACTATTGCCAAAGTTTCTATTTCGAAGCATCCAACTTTTAATATTTATTCTAATTCATCTAATATAAAAAATGTAACAATGTTATAATATTAGGAATATTTGTGTCATGCAAGACGATAAATTAAACAATGTTTAGAAAATTCTTGTCGCTGTACGTGGTAAAATGTAGCAATCTCAGTAAGATTTTTGTCGCCCCAGACGATAGAATGTACCAATGTTAGTCATATTATCGTCGCACCAGTCGATAAAATACAGCAACGTTAGTCATATTTTAGTCGAGCCAGACGATATGGTATAGCAATATTAGGTATTTGTCGAACGACGAACCGGACAGTGTCTATTTTAGATTAAGTATGCTACTGTGAGTACCTTTCAAATATGCAACAAAAACTACACCCAAATAGATTATGTATAAACTCATCTTGTGTCCCTTTAACATAGTGCAGGTACATGGGAATTTCTTGAACGTATTGTTGTAGTCTACCATGCTATACGGGGCGGGGTGTCTGTTAAATGTAGTATGCAGTTTAAAATGTTTATTTGGAGAAACGGTCAGAGTTTGTGGCCATACTGACCAAACACAACTTTTACGAACAATCTTTACTTTTTTCACAGGAATATCAAAAAATGCTAAACTTGAACAGATTCACATGGCAAGGAAAAGTCGGATATGTTGGACTCCAATATTTCATGATGTTGGATTAGATACAATGGTTAATGTATCTGACTTCACTGAATGGGGGAACTTTGAAGCAGATGACACTGGAAGAGTTGTTGAGGATCTATTTAAAGCGGCTAAATTACTTCATGACTCCGAGTACTACCTTGACAACATCACCATTAACAATGTCATGATTGATGTATCCAATGTATGTGTTTTTTAGAATATTTGCGCTGAATCATCTTTTAGTTATGATAAACGTGAAGCCTTCTGAAGACAATACTGTATAATTTGATTAGCATGTATTCCTCTCATGCAACATGTCAGCTTTTGTTCTGTTAGGATACCTATTACACTTTTCAAGATCACAAATATTATGAATAAACTATATTTCCTGACCAGATACACGATTAAAATGCTATCATCAATAACTACATACATTTTCTTTAGTGTATACAGTAGAAGGCTTTGTTCCAGTGGAAATTGTCAAATTGGGGTGGAAAGGCAAATAATTAACTTGTTCATTGTATTATAAACTATATTAACAGCATAACAGATCTGAATTCTGCTTCAATAAAGAAATAAAGAAGTATTTTGAGTCATTCGTCAAATCAGAGAAATCAAGATATGTAAGGCGAAAAAAAAATTAATTGCGAGTTTCCAATAACATGGCCTAGAGAATTTGGTAGGTACATCGGGGTTTTATTTTATTTGATTTTATTTGTATCTGTTTAGTTGAGAAATATTGCTTCGAACCAAAACCAAACAAAATGTCGGACTGAATACCCCTTCTGTGATAGATTGTTGAAATATGTACATTCATTACTGGGGAAAGAAAACACAGAATTTTTTATCTTTTTGACAAGTTTTAATGTTTTAATAACGTTTAGGGTCGGCGGCTTAAACCAGGATCAGTCAGTTATCGGAAACACACAATTTTTTTTTAAAATTTTTGCCTTGTAGATATTCTAAATTATTCAGCAAATTCTGGGTATTTTCCCCAAATTAATAGATATATGCCGATAGTGATATACTGTGTCTTTCTTTTTACAAGAATGCAAACACACAAATATACGCATTGATAAATACAAGTATGTTTGGAAAAATCATTTTCGCTCATATTTTACTCTCTCATATAGAGTACGTGCTATGGAGCATTTCTGATGGCTACACAACTGAAGCAAAGACCAAAGGAAAATCCTAAGGAACAAAAAAAGGAAAAGGAACCTAGGACAGAGACAATGAACACAGGGGGTGAGACAGTAATGCCAAAGGGAGATACAAAGAAACAAGTGGAGGAGAAAACATTGGCTGCTACAGAGGAGGAAGGAAACAAATCATTGGAGAAAACAAAGACGCTAAGTGAACACAATATGCAAATGGTTGAGATAAGTGTGCATAATGAAGAAACAATAATCTCAAAGGAGGGGATAAAGAAAGCAATAGACAAACGAGTGAAACCACAAGAAGAGATAAATGTACCCTCGGACGAGACACATGAGCCAGAGGGTAGGACCCCCGGGGGGACCACACAGACATCGCAAGAAACAAAGAAGTGTTTGGAGAAAAGAAATTCAATTGAGGAGACAAGTGATCCTAATAAGAAGAGGGAGAGACCGAAGGAAGAGGGGGAGATAGATGGAGGGAAAGCGATAACAGTGGGAGCGACAGCAAAACCAGTGAAAAGGAGGGAGAGTGAAACCACTGGAAGGGGCGACGGATCATGTGCAAGGGAGAGTGAAAACAGGGAGAGGATTATCGAATCGGATATCGAAATCGGAAAAGGGAGTGAAACCAGTGGGAGAGGGCTAGAGAAACCAGTGGGAGGGACAACAAAATCAGAAGGAGAGACATGAGTCAAGTTGGGGGAGGGGGGGGCAGAGAATCTGGTGGAGGAACAATTAAACCATAGAGAGGACAGTGAAACTAGTGGAGGGCGGGGTGAATCCATTCATAGCAATACACTCGGTAGTAGTGTTTTGTGTGACTGTAGATGTCTTTCGACCCATTACGCCAACTTTTAAATTATGTCGGCTTCATGTGCCCTCCTAGTCTCGGTTACCCAGACTCTCGCCTTTGAAGGTGTTACACTCCCCCAGCTGACTAGTGTTCTCCCTATTCATGTTGTGAGGTTGTTTATGAATATTAAATAGAGTATCTGTTACTCACCAACCTTGGCATATACGTAGCAGTGTTTTGTAGTGTACTCTGTGAATTTGGTTGTCTTGGTATGTAACTTTAGTCTTAGACTCATAGCAATAAAGGTAGCAGTGTTTTGTAGTGTACTCTCTGAATCTGGTTGTCTTGGTGTGTAACTTTAGTCTTAGACTCATAGCAATAAAGATAGCAGTGTTTTGTAGTGTACTCTGTGAATCTGGTTGTCTTGGTATGTAACTTTAGTCTTAGACTCATAGCAATAAAGATAGCAGTGTTTTGTAGTGTACTCTGTGAATCTAGTTGTCTTGGTATGTAACTTTAGTCTTAGACTCATAGCAATAAAGGTAGCAGTGTTTTGTAGTGTACTCTCTGAATCTGGTTGTCTTGGTATGTAACTTTAGTCTTAGACTCATAGCAATAAAGATAGCAGTGTTTTGTAGTGTAGTCTGTGAATCTGGTTGTCTTGGTATGTAACTTTAGTCTTAGACTCATAGCAATAAAGATAGCAGTGTTTTGTAGTGTACTCTCTGAATCTGGTTGTCTTGGTATGTAATAACTTTAGTCTTTAGACTCGTAGCAATAAAGGTAGCAGTGTTTTGTAGTGTACTCTCTGAATCTACTTGTCTTGGTATGTACATTTAGTCTTAGACTCATAGCAATAAAGGTAGCAGTGTTTTGTAGTGTACTCTCTGAATCTGGTTGTCTTGGTATGTAACTTTAGTCGTAGACTCATAGCAATAAAGATAGCAGTGTTTTGTAGTGTACTCTCTGAATCTGGTTGTCTTGGTATGTAACTTTAGTCTTAGACTCATAGCAATAAAGATAGCAGTGTTTTGTAGTGTACTCTGTGAATCTGGTTGTCTTGGTATGTAACTTTAGTCTTAGACTATCTAGTGCCTCTCCTTGTCCACCCTCTTCAGACAGTGCCCACTATGTCCACCCTCTTCAGACAGTGCCCACTCTTGTCCACCCTCTTCAGACAGTGCCCACTCTTGTCCACCCTCTTCAGACAGTGCCATAGACATCATACCTGACATATTCACCAGAAGGATCCATTCTACGACCATATCGAACTGGGCAAAAGCACTAAGGCCACTGCAAGGTTCGTTCAAATGCTGAACTGGAAACCCACATCCAATTACCAGCGCAAATGCTCCAATCAGCATCAAGAAGGTTCTCCAGGAAAAAGTGAACATAGAGTTGAATAGAATATGTTTATATTCAAATTTTCATGAAAACAAAAGATTGCAGAATTTGGCCATTAGGAGCGCTATTCAGACACAGCTTTTTGACCAAAAGTTAAAGTCATGAGGGCCGAGTATGAGAGCCTCTTTGAAAAACATTTCAACCTGCAACCAGCCTGTAACACTGATGTTATTCCCAAATATGTTTTTTTTCTTCATCCACGAAAAATTCTCATGACCTAAGGGGGCTTTGTAACGACAAGTTGCTAGACAAGTAGTGACAAAACCCTTTGGTCATGAGTATTTTTGGCTGCCGCTGAATGAAAACAAAATACTGGAGAATAACATAATTATATCAGCATCAGTAATATTAAAGGTAATTCAAAATGCTCCATGCCACAACATTGAAAAATGTTCTTTATATGTGTCTTAACCAGTAAATGCAAAGCCGACTTTTCAAAATTGCATGATAAGTGAGAAAAAAGAGTTAAAATTGGTGATCAGTGGCGACCCGAGCAGCCCTGAAGTTGAAGTTATACTGCCTATTGTTCTCCATTTTGAGGATTATGACGTCATAGAGAGTTCCGGTGCATGCCAGTTAGTATAGTAAGAAATGGCAGACAGTAGTAATACTGACTTTGATGTCTTAGGTGTCATATCCTACGATATTAGCAACAATAGTGAAAATGCTACTGATGTTGGAAAGTACATTGGGTTCAAGTTGATTGCCGATTCGGCCCTCGATAAAACTAGGAGCTCAACCACTGTTACAAGTCGATATCAAAATGCCCTATTCGAAACGTCGGATTGCATTTATTGATTAGGACTGCATCATTCGTTGCTTATTATGCACTTCTATGTATGTATGTATGTATGTATGTATGCACGTATGTATGTGTGTGTATGTATGTATGTATGTATGTATGTATGTATGTATGTATGTATGTATGTATGTAAGTCTGTCTGTACAGTCCGAATCAATAAATGCAATCCGACGTTTCGAATCAAAATTCTTTATCAAGGATATATTTGTGTCAAAAACGTAATGTCCAATGAGTGTAACACCAAGCCTTCATCATTTTAGCTACTAACCATTTTGCTCTAACATACGATTCTTAACTATGAGCATGCGCAGTGAATGAATGATGTCATCATATTCCAATAGGTTTGTAAGATTGACAATCCTGCGATATGAAAGTGCTGACTATATCAATAGATCATGATGACATTATGTTTGCCCGTTTAAGAAATACTGAGCTTGCTACTAGTCTCCAGTGTATATATCACAAACTGTATCACACAAATACTGTAACTGCTGTATTGTATATAGTTATTCCCTGTTGTACATGCATCTACCTGTAAATTGTCAATGTGGCACTCATAAACAAGCAACAGATGTGGAACCTAATGTTTGACTGTTATTAACAGCACCTACTTGTTTTGAGATTTCCATTTGTACCTATCATACCTAGAGGGAATATCCAAGTAGTTTGATTTTAGAAATTGCTTGAGAAATGATGTTGTACGTACACTCTATTGTCGTTGACCGTTTGTATGTACAAAAAAACTGGTTGACCGTTTGTATGTACAATTCCAAGGTCTAGGGTTTTTTTCCGCTTCTTTAGAACAGTGACGTGATCAGTTGACAAAAAGTGAACATCAATACAGTATCTGTCTTTACACTCATCAGCAAATTCTCTGTCAAATTCATTTTTTCCAGAAGGTCCATTATCGTTACTAATTACATATAGAACAAACGATGGCGATTTCACTGCTTAAGACAAGCAGACGTGGTTTAAAACCAAAGTTTTACGGTACAGGTAAATAAATCCAGTCTAATGGGGTATATATCAGGAAACAACTCTTTCTTATCCAATGTATACAATATTAATCAATAGCGGTATGATGACACCTAAAACCTTATCAACATATAAAAAATAATGCTGTCACATAAGAACACATTTTAATTTCTCATTCAACTAGTGAACAAATAAATGTAGATTTATAGGTATATAGATATGTATGGCCGTTCAGATATATAAATGGACGGATGAAGATATGGACGGACAGACGGACGGATGGACGGATGGATGGATGGTTGGATGGATGGATGGACGGACGGATGGAAGGATGGGTGGGTGGGTAGATGGATGGATAGATGGATGGATGGATGGATGGATGGATGGATGGACAGACAGACAGACATGCAGACAGAGAAAGACATAGATAGATAGATAGATATATATATAGATAGATAGATAGATAGATAGATAGATAGATAGATAGATAGATAGATAGATAGATAGATAGATAGATAGATAATTTGTTTATGTATAATCTCAACAATGAAGATTTGAAAAATAGTTTATGATATATGAAAAAATAATAAATTTAATCTATTTCTTTGCAAATGAAAAACTCAACATATTGCCATTTCATATGTTAAGCTTCTCTGTAAATATGTTGAAGTAGGTTGAAAATTAAAGCCGCTGGTGTTGATAATGTCGAGTGCATATCAACTAAGGAACCAGACTCTGTGACTGCACTGAATCTTTGTGGAGTTATACGACATTGTAAGTGCCTGTACGTTGATCAGTGGGTGGCATCTCTGAGTGATGACGTAGACTGAATTCAGCAAACTGCTTTGGTCCAGATTGCTTATATATACAGGGTAGATACAACAACCCACGAAGACAGACACGGTTACTTTCCCATTACATCTCCTTTGATACTAGTGCTGCCTGGTAAGAAACCTTTGCTTATTATTCACGCTTTTATACAACTGTTCACTTCTTTTCGTTGTTATTGTCGATATTTACGACTTAATTAAGGTAGACAGATACAATTCAATCGAAAGAAGTCAGAGAACATGTTTACTTCGTGACGCAGTTAAAATAGAAGATGAATATCGTCCATTTTTACAATACTTTTATTTATTTCTTAATACTGTTATTGAAATACAATCATACATGCAAATGTATCGCATTTACTTTGACCATACCTTCTTTGCATGATTTTATTTCCTTATATATCTCACTTTATATCAGGCTTAACAAATTGTTTGGTTCCGGTTACCCGACCCTGCTTAGTTTATCACTATCGACCCTCAACTTTTTTTACGTATTCAAGAAAAAAATAATAGCGAAAATTATGAAGTCTCACAAGAAATAGTATATGCGGAAACTGTACATCTGACGAGAAGAAACCAATAACACGGAGACCATATGGAAAAAAAACCGGAAACTGCTTTGGTCCAGATTGCTTATATATACATTTGCCCAGAGAGAATCGTATTCTTCATTAAGCTAAGAAATCTAATGTTCAAACACCAAGTACATTTCTTCTTTCTTTGTCCGTGGTTCTTTAAATCAATGTCTACCTGCCTGTCTGCAGAAAATCTTTTCACCCTAATAGTCTATGTTTGCTAATATTTGTGTTTTTGATAGGATTTTATTAAATGAAATTAAAGCTGCAATAGGCGCTTCTTTGACCAGAAAATATATCTTTACATTTTGGATGAAAGCTGTAGTATTAATTAGACTGAAATGTGTATTTGTTTCAAAAGCGATTTTATAGTTGTTGTTTACAATTACGGCCACCTAAAAAATTGCATGCTTCCGATTACGTTAGAATATATTAGAATAGAAGGGGTGGGTAGATTTCTTATTATATATATATTTTTTTTTTTTTTTCGTCTGTGAGTGTCTAGTTTCCTGTTGTTTTCCGTATGGTCTCTGTATGTATTATTGATTATCAGATGTACAGCTATTACAGATTGGGAGAACAGTTCTATATCGTCTTTTTTAAGTTGTTGTCAGTTCACACTTCCACTATTTCTTGCGAGACTTCACACAATTTTCGCGATTTCTTTAATTTTTTCTCGAATACGTTAAAAACAAAGTTAGGGTCCGCGTGAAAAACTAGGCGGGGTCAGATAACCCGAACGAAACAAAAGTTTGCCTATGGCTAAACATATTAGATTGAACAAAGACGGGGCACCTTGTGACTTGGCTCTGTGACACTAGTATTATATATTAGTGCTATCAATGACATTATGTTTCATGAACCCTCTGCATATCAATTATCGTAATTAATGTTCGCAATTTTTCACGATTTGAGTCCATACATTTCAAGGGATATTCCTATAGGAATTATAAATTGCTACATAGATTTAACTAATCTTTGGTTAACAGATGTACATATCAATTTGGCTTATTTACGTTTTCGATACATTCCAAGTGTTTTACGGCGGCTGCGGTGGTGGCGGTGGTTTCATTCAATACTGTGGTAGATCCACATTTTGATCCTATTCACAGACAATTCCAAAGATGACAAACACATCTACTTGTATAGATTTTTATGTTCGGCTTGCAATCACTGGCTTAGTGCTAATGCTGTACACAGTGTATGTGACGTCATTGTCAATATCACCACAAGACTTCATCACAACGTCACAACAATTTATTACTGCAACGTCACCACCTGACGTCACTGCGTCACAACCTGACGTCACTGCAACGTCACAACCAGACGTCACTACAAAGTCACCATCTGACATTATTTCAACATCACCACAAACGATTACTGCAACGTCACCACCAGACATCACTACGTCACCACCAGACATCACTACGTCACCTTCAGACACCATTACAGCGTCACCATCAGACACTATTGGAACATCACCACAAGATTCCACTGTAACGTCACCACCAGACGGCACTGCGTCACCACTAGACACCATTACAACGTCACCATCTGACATTTTTGGAACATCACCACAATACTTTACTCCAATGTCATCACCAGACGTCACTACGTCACGATCTGACATTATTGAAACATCACCACCAGGCATCACTGCAACGTCACCACCAGACGTGACTACACCACGATCTGACATTATTTCAACATCACAAAGGATTACTGCAGCGTCACCACCAGACGTATCTACGTCACCACTAGACATCATTACAATGTCACCATCTGACATTATTGCAACATCACCACAAGACTTCACTGCAACGTCACCACCAGACGTCACTACGTCACCATCTGACATAATTGCAACATCACCACAAGACTTCACTGCAACGTCACCACTAGACATGACTACGCCACGATCTGACATTATTACAACGTCACCACAAGTTGACATTGCAAACTCAACATCGATAACTGTTGCAAACACACATCGCGATTTAGCAAATGGAATTCTGCAAGATCAGTTGAGCATTTCCTGTTTTGGAGAAACTACCGACGAATATTTGAGTTGTTTTGATAAAGATGGCAATAAATGCACATGGCCACTGTCCAAATATCTCAAAAATCGCCGTTGGGCATGTTACTGTGATGAGTTTTGTTCTTACTTTGATGATTGCTGTCATGACTTTTACCAAGTTTGTGACTCTGTCGATACTACACCAACTCCCACTAGCCCTCTACAACATGGTGAATTGCAGGAAGGATCCGATGACTTGTATTATGTACAGCAATACCAGGTGTGCACTTTATATAATAAAGCATATAAAAGAGGTGTTTGGACAGTAGCAAGATGTCCCACTTCTTGGACTAACGACAAGACACGAGAATTATGTGAACTTGGTAAAACAGGTATGTTGGTATTTCTGGGTTGGTATTTAAACACCTAACTTCTAGCCTTCTTGTGCAATGGTGAATAATGATTTGGGGTATAGGGCTGTGTTCAGAAGGTAAAGTTACTCAAATACCTTGTCACAGTTAGGCAGTATTTCGAGGAAATATACGTATGTAGAGGAAATATACAATTTCATGAACTATGTATTCTGGTGAGTTCTTTCATGATTTTACATCACCTACAATTACTTGCGAACTCATAGAAATATCAAGTTGATCTTGTGCATGTATAGTGTATCTTTGATGTGACCACATTCCCTCATGGGATTTAATACAAATGATTAATCGTAGATAAACAATAAATATTCATGTCAGATGAATTTGTCATGAAGATACTTGCGTGATATAGCGAAAGGTGATGAATGAACATCACCCAATTACGTCATTTGCATAAATTTAGTCGTTTGAACGCCATTTTTTTTTATAAACGGTGACCATATAGTGCGAGGAAACAATACCGTATTTGTACAAATCGATTCAAAGTTGTGGAAAATGGTAATATGATTATGTATAATTAATAAATTAAATGTATTCCTAACTTCACAATCTTTCCATTTCCAGATGGGTTGTCATCGTATTTTATGTCCACACTTGTTACCAACCAACACGGCACTACGTTCAAAAATGTTTACTGTGCTATATGTAATGGGCAGGAAACATCCGAGCTCACCTTCTGGCAATTAAAATGGAGTTGTACAAATGATGGCGTGTCCGATTTTATGGAAAATCGACCAAATATCACTTCAGTATTCGAGTTTATGTCAGATTCCTGTCCATGCTCGCAAATACCCCCGGCGCCTTATAACCAATTGTTCAGATTCTGTACCTCAACTATAGACTCATGCAATCAATCAACGATAACTGGTAGGGACAATACATTAGTAGCATTAACTGAATTGTGTACGAATTCCAGCAAAGCTATAGTGTCTATAGTAGAGAGAGTCGGTCTCTATGTCAAAGAAATATTTGCATTTAAGAATATCTTTTGTGCTAAATGCAATGCCATGGAAGAGGGTTTTTATTTTTGTGGACTAATAAATCCAGATCCAAGAGTAATTACTTATAATTACTTTTTTGATTACAAGTCAGGAGACGGAAGCGAAGGAAATCGGGAACGTTTGGCCGTAACAGGCACAGGCATAGGCCAGAATATATTTCAAAATAATTGTCCTTCTCATAAAAGATTCGACCCATTATTGGGGTTGTGTGTGGAATTGAATCATGGTACCAAAAGGGCTCTTAGAAATGGTTGTGTACTGAACAGTTCATATGATATGTCCCCTCATAATGATACACACCTATCAGTGTTTCTACTTAATCTGGCTTTTCTTGTGAATAGATCACTGTCAGCATGTGCCGCTAAAACATATCTGAATAGCAGTCAGATGATTGCATGCTGGATTGAGAAATATCTAGCTAATATGACAGATTTCCGAATATCTGATCATGATTGTGAACTACAATCCTACAATATGGACGATTTCAATAGAACTCACTCTATGTCAATCTGGTTGACATTAACTAGACATGGTTTCCTTAAAATCATGGAACTGATATCAACTCAAAATCTAGACATACATTTAAGTGTACCTTGTTTCGGCTGTTCAGTTTCCTTAACGTCAATGTCAGTCCGTAACGTGAATGCAACAGTTTGCAACAATAAGACGTCTTACTATACGTCGTTAGGACTCGAGGACTACAGTTTTGAAACTGGTAATATATTGCGCAGTTTGGGTACGAATGAAACCTACCAGTTTGAAGACGTCCAATGTGGTATCCATCCATCAATGTATGCCACATCTTCAAAGACACCTATGGTATGTGTGTTCAAAGTTTGTAGTTTCAATGTCACGATGGCAGAATTCCGCTGTCCGTATTCGACGACTCAAATGGTTGAAATACAAAATTTTACGTTGAGAAATGGATACATTTCGTTTTCGACAAATGGTGTGATGGAGGAAACATATTTATTTCATCTCACCAACAATGCTTCTTCAGTATATGTATGTATCAAGACGTATTCAGATACTTTAGGATGGTTAAGTCTTGTCTGTACTGGTCTATCATTGCTAGGCTTAGTTGCAACAGTCATTCTCCACATCTTGGTTCCTCATCTGCACAATTTACCGGGCAAACTTACTTGCTCGTTGTGCGTTGCTCTAATCTTCGCACAAACTATGTTTATGTCGGTGGTGAAGGATATAAGAAACCCTCTTCTGTGTATTGGAATCGCTGCATTGTCACATTATTTCTGGTTGTCATCCTTCATTTGGATGGCTATCATGGCATTCGACATTGCGCGAGTATTTACCAAAGATTTTGTGATGTCAGACTTATCTAAAGGACCAATATTCTTTTATTATTCATTGTTTGCATGGTTGTTTCCCGGTTTGATTGTTGGCTTAGCACTTTTTCTAGATTTTTGTGACGGCAGTGGCTTTACAGTTGGATATGGCAAAGTGGCGAATGGGTGTTGGATTGGTAATCCCACGGCTGTTCTCATTCTATTTATACTTCCTGTTAGCCTCGTTATTGTTTTCAACTTTGGATGTCTTATTTGTACTTTATATAAAGTAATTATTACCTCGGAGACAGGAGCAGAAATGCAGACTTCAAGAGAAATTGGTTTAACTCGCAGAATTACGTATGCCAAAATGGCTTGCAGGATGTCAGTCTTGTTTGGTCTAGTTTGGGTGTTTGGTGTTATTGAATCATTTGTACAGTCTGAAGCACTGACATACATATTTACAGTATTGTGTGCATCCCAAGGAATTTTCATTTTCCTGACAATTGTCAGTGGCGAAGCCGTGAAATCATACATCAGAAAACGTATCAAGGAATTCAAGACTCGGGCTTTCTGTTCGTCACTGCAAAGTCAATAATTTACATCTATGAAATGTTGGTGTGTTTCCAATAACTGCCCAAACAAGTCGAGTGTTATGGATCCACTGCCCACTAAATTGGTTAAAGCCTGCATTTCTTCACTGCTCCCTGTTTTTCTGAACATTGTTAATCTTTCATTGTCAATGGGGAAATTTCCTGATCGACTGAAACTGGCAATGGTAACCCCAATTCTGAAGAAAGCATCATTGGATCAGGATGTTTTAAACAATTATCGACCAGTGTCAAACTTAGCATTTATATCTAAGATTATAGAGAAAGTCGTCTCGGCCCGATTACAGAACCATCTGAATATCAATAATTTACATGTACCTCGTCAATCTGCGTATAAGAAATATCATAGTACTGAGAGAGCTCTACTTCGATTACAAAATGATATCGCTTGTGCCATTGGTCACCAGAAAGTTGTTTTGCTTGTCATGCTTGATTTGTCAGCAGCCTTTGATACTGTTAGTCATGATCTTTTGTTACACAAACTTCGTTCAATTGGCATTACTGGAAAGGTGTTATCATGGCTTTCTTCCTATCTCTCAAACCGTGATCAATGTGTAGTTCTCAATGGTACTGTGTCAGCAACCAAAAAAATTGGAATGTGGGGTCCCCCAGGGGAGTGTACTCGGTCCCATTTTATTTAATTTATACACATCATCATTGGCTGAGCTGCTCACTGATCGCGGTGTTTCGTATCAATTGTATGCGGATGACACGGGCATTTACATCTCGTTCGAGGTTGATGACTCTGTACCCGCCATTGCTCAGATATCTGATTGTATTAGGGGTGTGCAGTGTTGGATGCTGAGTCACCGTTTGAAGATGAATGACAGTAAGACGGAGGTCATCTGCTTTGGTACGAGGCATTCCCTTTCTCATCTCGGGCATGTGAATGTTGCAATCGGCGGCTCCCTCGTGAATTCGGCGCCGGTAGTTAAAAATCTTGGTGTTCTTCTCGATAGCCAATTGACGATGGAGCGGCATGTGACATCCACATGCAAGAGTGCATACTTTCATTTACGAAATATAGCTCGCATTTGTAAATTTCTTCCACGTTTGTCACTTGAAAGGCTCATTCATGCTTTCATTTTTTCTAAGTTAGACTATTGTAATGTACTGTTTCTTGGGCTTCCTTTGTGTTTACTACGGAAACTACAGCTAGTTCAAAATAGCGTGGCTCGCCTATTGTCTGGCTGCCGCAAGTATGATCATATATCTCCTGTTCTAAGATCACTTCACTGGCTCCCAATCGAGTGTAGAATTGAATTCAAAGTTTAATTACTGGTTTTTAAGGCACTTCATGGTCTTGCTCCTATGTACATTGTTGATCTTTTAACACCCAGAAATACTAAGCGTCGTCTGCGTTCTTCAGATTCGGGCTTGCTCGAGGTTCCGTTTACGAGGTCATCTTTCGTCTACAAACGGGCCTTCAGCCATGTTGCTCCGCGGCTATGGAACGATTTACCGAGTGGGATTAGAATGTGTAATACCGTTGACTGTTTTAAGAAAAGTTTAAAAACGCATCTCTTCCGCAAAGCTTTTAATTAATCGAAGTATTGTTTTATTGTCAAGTGCTTTTTCTTTTTTTTAACTTTGTGAACCGTTTAGAGCATTTTATGGATTTACGGTATATAAAAATAAATATTATTATTATTATTATTATTATTATTATTATTATTATTATTATTATAAATCTTATTAATTCATAGCCAAACTAAAGTGACATTTCGTAACCGGAGAACCATTTTCATATCCAAAAATATGCCCTTTTTATTTAGATTTCAATCATGTGAAAATAGAAGCAATTGCAACAAGGACAACTAACACTGCAAGAAGGACTGACACAAAAATTCCAACACGTTCCGCTATGCAGCATATTATATATAATAGAACTCAAAAACTATATCCAATCAGCAGAGTAAATATAACCCCAGACTATAGACGATTTCACAATAACGTGCAGCTTTTTCTATTTGATACAACCACGCAGAAACCAACAAAAACCGGATATGCCATTTTATCATTTTTATCACATTTTATGCTACATTTAGCCTAGAAGAAATAAACTATTTAAATGTATTGCAACTCCATGTAGACATGTGGGCGCCAATGTTTTTCTTAGTATCAAACCCCCGATGAAGGGCGCTTAAAATGTCAGTCAGGTGTTCATTTGATGTCTGTATGGTGGCATGTATAGTTCATTTCACTTAGACAAAATGTAGGAGGAAACTGTAGTTATTCAATCTTGCTATTTTAAAGTGTAGCATGTCCAGTTTCTTATTTCTGATTTTATCAAACAGATAAGCTGCACAGTATTGTAAAATTGACTGTAAATACAGTCTTATGTTACTTTTCACTTGGTTTATTTAAATTAGATCTAGTTTTTGCTTTTGTCTTTTGTCCGTCTCTTTTTTCTTAATATATAGATTTGGTAATATTTTACCATTTTCTGTTCTTTCAAAGCTCGTATGTATTTAAAGTGATCAGCCTTGCCCAGAATATACTAATTTATAAGATTGTAACATGTGAGAACTCCACTAGTTGCAGGAAAACTAATTTTCGGCTCCATTTCCCACAATATATACTTAATGTGTTTCAATGTTACTTGAAATTTATCTTAAATATATCTGGGAACAAAATATAATCATTAATTACTAATCATGTCACATATTATATGTCATTAATTCAAAATAGTTAGAATATTACTTGAACTGCACCAATAACATTCGTCTAAATGACAACAACAAATCGTATTTTGCATATGTATCAGTGATTACTTAAACTGTTGCGCATGTATGGAGTAGTGGTATTTGCACGACACATGTATACCTGTATGCAAATGACATGCAAATGAAGGCGTTATTGTTCATTGTACACAAAAGCCCGAGATCGCATAGTATTAGTTTTATGGAAATTTGGTGTTCGAATAAAAGTATGTAATAATAACAGAAACCGTTCCGCTTGAGTTCCGGTGTGGATATTTTCACTCGTGTTTGCAGTATTTTCTGCTGCACTTTCAATCGCTAAGCTCATGAAAGTACAGTTGCAGAGACCAAATACCTCGAGTATGCCACATTTCCACTCGCGTGTGTCATGGGGTTCTGTCGTATTAAACTATCACAATAAAGAACAGTTTGAAGAGCAATTTCTCTGTCACATTTCATAGACGTCATTTATATCGTATCATTTATCAATATTGTGACGAACTCGTGGAAAGTACACGAAAAACTCTGATATTTAACACCTAATAAAACTCTAGAATAGATTGCCTACGAAAGCTAATAAGTGGTAGAGTTAGCAAGCCTTCGATAAGCGTGAAAAACCCGCTCCGTCACACCAAGCTGTTCGATTTGACCTTGTGTATGGCAGAACATACACTATAAAATTGAGTACAGACACATTCGCCAATGCCAGCGTCTCTAGACTATGGCACAACCCAAGAAACCTGAAATATAACGACCAACTCGTGAAAACCCACGACCCAACCTCACAGAGGCATACAAGAAAACGTTTCCCTAAAGGAAGAAGTAGGTTTTAACAGAAAAGAAGTGAAAATGACGGTAAACCAAGAGATTATGTCAAGAGCGTATTTGACACGATGTTGACTACTCGGTGTCCAGCAAGAGAGAGCGAGCATGGGAGAAAAGTGTTGCTATAGCTACCTGACCATGTGACCAAGACTCCGCCCCTCAGCAACTGACTAGCATATGAAAAGTGTGCTTCGACTAAACACGGGATATCTAGACCTGAAATACAGGGAAAAATCCGACTTTCTCCAGTAAGGTACTGAGACGAGCCAAATACAGGCACCCGGGGGCGTGACACCCGCAAGCTTTCCGCAACAATATATAATTTCTCTTTTACTAATTAAAAATGCAAATGACAATTTATTTTATTTTATCTTTTATGCTCTTTAGTTCAAAATTTATCATCGACATTATTGACATTCATATACACCTTCATTTGGTCTGCAAATCAACGTAATAAAATAGTTATTGTTACACAACCAATGGTTTTATTTATTTACGAGAAATGTGTCACCTGTTCAGGTTGATAGCCTTTATCAAATTTATCAAATGTATGTATGTATGTATGTATGTATGTATGTATGCATGTATGCCTGTCTGTCTGTCTGTGTCTGTCTGTCTGTATGTATGTATGTATATGTATGTATGTATGTATGTATGTGTGTATGTATGTATGTATGTATGTATGTGTGTGTATGTATGTATGTATGTATGTATGTATGTATGTATGTATGTATGTATGTAATAAATGCAAGTTGTAGTAAAATACACCATTCAAACTACAAGGCAATACCGTCCACAATTATTGTGACTTTTAGTCCATTCCGTCTTCATCCCTATCTTCGGCCCAACTATTCCAAACTTGCATGATGAGCTAGTATTTTTTCTGTGTATTTTTCAGTACACTTGCCTTCAGTTTTTGATCTATGTCCTCAGCTGTCATAACAGCAAACCGTCGCTTTCTCCCTGCCATTATACGCTTTCTCCCTGCCATTATACCGTCTACCTTGTAGTATATGTATTTTATTCACCTTCTAAATACACTCTGATTGGTCAATAGCCTCATTTGTAACTGTCAGTCGAAATTTAACGCCCAGCCGGAGTACAAGTATGTATGTATGTATGTATGTATGTATGTATGTATGTATGTATACAAGTAATAAATGCTGTCTGGGTAAATACACGCTGACGTAGGAGGCGTGTATTGCCCGGATGGCATTTGTCTTGTACCCCCAGCTATTAGTCCCTTTTGTCATATTCTTCCCAGGGAGAATTCCATACACTCATCGTCTATGTTTTGATTTTTGATAAGAAGACTGACGCCTAAGCCGACATGTGTCAACAAAGTGGATACACGCCTGTGTCAACATTCAGTGTCACACACATATATCGTTACGTTGTGACGAAAATAGCCTACACCATTCAAACTTTTCAAATGTCGTGTATTACGAAGCAATATAGTCTACATCAAGCTGAAATCCAATAACACTTGATATATCATAAGTCTGTCATCAAAGTACAAAAATACAGACCTCAATTATTACCAAATGTTGCTTTCTCCCTGCCATTATACCGTCTATCACTTGCAATTTGTAGTACACTCTGAGGTAATGTTTATTATTACCAAAATAGTGTTCAACGTGTGAACGGAAGTCTTATCTGTTCAGTCACAGTCAGGGGTCATGTTTTTGTTATGATTGTCTGCATCTAATCACTCTTCCCTGGATGACATACACAGAAAATACACTTCCGCCACCGACATGACATACATTTGTTACTCTGCTGATACACCGGTCTTCACGATTTTCCCTGATACATGAAATATAAACATATTACAGCGTATTCCGGTTAGGCGTTTACATTCAATAGGTGGGTACGTAGATTTTTTTATATGCGAGTTTCTAGTTCAGGTAGTTATGCTGTTTTCCATATGGTCTCTGTTATTGTTTTCATCAGATGTACAGCCATTACAGATTGGAGGTACTGTCTTTTTAAGTTGATGTCAATTTCGGCATCCACTACTTCTTGCGAGACGTCACAATTTTGCGATTTTCTTACTTTTTTCTCGAATATGTAAAAAGAAAGGTTTAGGGTCGGCGTAAAAAACTAGGTGGGGTCGGGAAACCTGAACCAAGCAACTTTTTGTATTTGGCCTTATCAGGAAAGATAAACGATATCATGGTTTAGCCACCAGGGGCGCTGTTTTAGAATCGGACGCGGGACCCAGAATAGTTGAGCATTGTCGCATAGTTCTCGAATAGTTAACGGCTGACACGAAGTTTTCTCTCACTTTCCGTGCTGTAATATTCTATTATTGACTAGCAATAATCAAAATCTGCCTAACCAATACTGTAATGCTCCTGGGTGTAACTGCCTCGAAAAAAAACACGACGGTATTTTTGGCGAGTTCAAGTAGATCGGCTTTTCTCGTTGTCGATGAGGTAATTTTCCGCTCCTTTAAGAACGCATGATGAGTTCTTTTACGCACATTTTGTTCACAGCTTCGTGCATTGCCATACTATCAGTATGATCAGCAGCCATGACGAAAATTCTGGCCCTCACTTTTCAAATATGGGGCGCCCTCTTGCGACGCTTACCTGTTAAATGACGTTCGATAGCCGACTGTATTCATAAACGCAGACCCGAGAGGCTATAAGCTAGAACCGGACCGCCTGCATTATTTACTCATGCCACCAAATTGCGTACGTGGCACATTTGCAATGGATTTGACACGGTTGAGTTGGCATATGTACATTGTTCTTACAGTACAGTAACATATCTTTTGGAAAAAAAATACACAGACACAAATAATTTTAATAAATATAGCTATCAGATGAGATGTATGAATGATATTCATTATAAAGATATTTCAGAATTTGTTATTTAATAGTTTTTTCTTGGGGTGAGGTTATAATACACTGCATTCATGGCCTCTGTGTGACTAACATGTCGGAATACCTTGAGGCACGTGATTCAAGGTTGTTGTTTTTTAAAAAAAAACAACCTTGAATCGCGTGCCTAAATGGTGTGTTTTTTTTAAACACATCTTCAATATCTTTCTGAAGCTGGCCTTGCCGCCTTTGAACAAAGGTCAATGCAAATTTTGATCTTGGACGGGTATATGTTGTCTGGATGCTAATGTGGTTTCTAAGTAAACCATGTCTGTGGGTGGAGGTGTAAACGGTACACGTAACGATATACCGTCTGGAAACTAGACTCAGTCGGTTAGAAACACGACGTATATGTATTGACAGTATATGTTTACAGTGCGGTAATTTAAGGTTACTCAAACAATGACCTTAACACTATCCCTTTGTCAGACAGGAGAGGTCAACCACGACCATTGTGACTGGACTTTCAGCCTTATATTTGCTTATCTTAAATAGTGAGAGAATTGGGTCACTTAGCTGTCGAGCTTACCTATTAAAATGCAAAGGTATATTATGACGCTTCGTTGACTGTGACATAGCAAAAGGCCACTTATGTGCTTGAATTTTAGTAGGGATCCATGGCAACAGACTGAATGTGGAGGAAGGGTTATTACAAAGAAGGCTGAACATTAATAAGTTAAGGGATATCAACCTTTATACGCTTTAAATTCCCGGATCCCTTTTTATTTTGTATTATATTATTCAGTACGTGGACACAGCACCATAAACTAAGATGGCGACTGCGATTCCAGACTTGGAAACATTTCTAAAAGAACTTGGAGATGATTACCTTTCCTGTACAATCTGTTTAGAGGAGTACAAGAATCCTAAAGTGCTACCATGTGATCACACATTTTGTCAGGATTGTTTAATCAAGGTCGTTGAAAGAGAAGGTGTGTTACAATGTTCGGTTTGTGACACACGCTGTGTGTTGCCCGACAATGGCGTTCCCGGACTTGAACCCAATTTCCTCATGAATTCACTGCTTGACATAGTTGGGAGACCACAAAAAGTCTACTGTACCGATCACCCAGGAAACGAAGTTGAAATCTACTGTAAGACCTGTCAAGTCACTATGTGTACAGACTGTGCCAAGATGAAACATCCAAGTGAGAAACATGTCCACAGAGAACTCAAAGAGGCAGCAGGTGAATACACCATACAGTTGAAAGAAATGGTGACAGAGCTGAGACAGAAAGAAAAGGAAACTCAGGAATACAAGTCAGTAGCAACTCAGTGCAGAGATAAATTGCAAGTACATCGTCTGGAAGAAGAAACGAATGTGATAAAGAAAGCAGAAGAGATGGTTAAGGAAATAAGGAAGGAAGAGAAGCGACTACTGGAGGAGTTGAAGTCAGAGTATGGACAGAAAGTGAAAACTGCTGAAGTCCAAATAGATGAATGGGAAATAAAACATGGCAATATTTCATGTACGCATGGTTATCTAGAAGTACTGATGCATCATGGGAGTTCTGCTCAGTTAATGTCGAATAAAGAGAAAACAGTGCAGTATGTGAAAGGCCTTCTTTCAAAGGAAACCAAACAAAGCACAACATCAGAAGTGATGGGATTCAAACCTGCTGCAGCTGTTAAAACACGAGGCATTCTGGGTTTGCTGTGTATGAGCAGTGAGGCCAGTAACGTTTTAAAATATCTAGATGGAAAAGAACATGCAAATGATGTTGCCATGGCAGCAGAATATCAAGAACCATCCAGGTTACCTAGTGCATTGGAGTCAGAAATAAGGCTTGATAAATTTACTGAAGGAGAGTGGTTGTTACCCAAACCAGTCACGGATGGTAAACCTAATGTTATAGGTCAGAGGTCAAGGTGGGACCTCTGTGACGCTGGTGTAAAGACAACAACAATGTCGCCAGAGAGTACCTCTACACAGATGGCTGACGACAATCCGGAGAGACAGTTAGAAGACAATTCAAGTGATGTAGCAATGACGCCCAAACACAGCAAGAGAAGAAGAGTCATACCAGTGCCAGCTGTGAAGACAGAGATGAAAAAATCTGATAGAAACGGAAAATATGTCAAAGTAACTGACAATAAAGATGATACTCTGAATGTCACTGATACTGAAGAAATGGGAGAGGATGCTAATGCTAACCTGGCAAATAATAATCAACCAATTCTTGAATCCCCACTTAGAATTCCAGTCACCAAAGGATTTGTTAAGACGCTAGGAAAGAGAGGTCGTGGGATAGGATGCTACAATTCCCCTCATGGTATAGCCATGAATAGAAGAAAACAACTTCTTGTAGCTGAAAAAGAAAATAATCGGATTCAAGTCGTCGATTTGGATGGAAATCACATCAGAAGTATTACATTCACTCAGTTTAAGAATGCCTTCATACCTTGTGATATAGCAGTGTCAGAAGATGGAAATTATTTCATGACAGACCAAGGTAATCACCAAATAGTTGTTAGTGACGAGGATGGAAACCTAATCAGATGCTTTGGACATAATGAAATGAAGTATCCATATGGTATAGCTATCAGTCCTGTAGATGGCACTGTTTATGTAACTCACTGGGTTGGACCATACCCATATTTTGCCACTTACAGTGGACAACACTGTATTACCAAACACACTCAAAGTGGTGAACACATCAAAGTACTAGGAAGATTTGGATGTGAGCAGGCTGAATTCAATGGACCTGCACATGTGCATGTAAGCAGTCAAGGAATGCTATATGTACCAGACTACAGGAACCATTGTGTACAGGTGTTCAATGAGAATTTTCAATTCCTGTACAAGATTGGATCCTTAGGGATGCAAAATGGTGCTCTTGATGGTCCAATATCAGTGGCTCTTGGCAAGGATGAATGTTTGTACATTGCAGAATGTGGCAACCAGAGAGTTCAGAAATTTGACAGCAAGGGTCAATTCATATGTCGTATTGATGGTAAGGAGGGTGGACTGAAGAAGCCCACTGGAATAGTACTAACTGATGACTGGCCTGTCAAAGTCGTGGTAGTAGACAGTGTTGGTCAGTGTCTGAAGATATTCACTCGATGAATAGGGAAGCCTTCAACTGTACATCACAGACTTGTGTGTGTGGAATATTGGTCCGCGTTGATGTTAGACATACCATCACTGCAAAGTAAAGAATAAAAAACTTCCCTACCTACCCACCCTGTTTTGATATTGGGCGTTATCGGAACCCCACATTTATTTTCTTTGGCCAAATAGAGATAACTTAAGGAATAGTAACAGTGTGGCAATGGAAGAAACTCTGCCAATGCCAGCGGTAAAAAAGGCAAACTGTATTTAAACACATATTATGGCATCATTATGCCAATATGTAATTTTTAAGTTTTTCAGTAGGTGAGAATATTCACATTATTATACTTACACTGAAGTTAACTACCATGGTGAACAATACTCATACACAAAGACATTGTCTTGGATAGCTTACAAGTTAACTGTTTACTTGAATGACAAACTTATCAACAATCACTGATACTCCACAGCCTAAATATACAAAAGGCAACATGACTTTAAATCGAGTTGAATCCCCAGTACAAGTACTAGCACAGTTCCTGAACTACAAACTTTAAATATCAATTGCCAAAGATGATGGGACAGTAGTCCACTTTCACTGTTTTTTTATTTCATATTATCGCTCGTTTTTGACAATCACTGGCCATCTGCAGCTGTAAAATTCCCATGTTATATGCCAACTTTCTTGTAGTATAGGTTAAGTTTGAATTTGTTATAATAATCAGATTTCATAAGGGTACCCTCACTTCTGGACAAATGACTGCTCCTAACAGTGCTCCTAGTGGCAACACATACAATTATTATGTAAATGACTCATTAATATTCATAGGACATTCAGTAATAAGTATAAAGGGATATGTATCAAGTTTCATTTTAGAATGATGTAGTGATGTTTCAGATACTGTATTCATGCATCGTACAGCCAGACAGACAAATAGACAGACAAATAGACACACACACACACACACACACACACACACACAGAAAAAATCATAACAACCCTTCTCTTACTGGAGACAGTCAGACAGAAAGACAGACAGACAGACATATAGATAGACAGACAGACAGACAGACAGACAGACAGACAAACAAACAAACAAAAAGCATAACATAACCCTTCCCTTACAGGAGACTGACAGACAGACAGACAGACAGACAAAACCATATCATACCCTAGTAAAAGTAAAAATGAAAAAATGTTTGACCAGTTAAATAAAATAAATTACAAATACTACCAAGCACCTCTCAAACAAAATTTTAATTCTTGAAAATAAACAACATTTATGAAAACATGAAGAGTTTAAAAGTAATTATGAATATATCTACATAATTTGAAAGTACTGATAGATAAGAACACTCAAAACAATCATACCCTTCCTTATTTCTTTCACAAAACCAACAAATAAATTATTTGTAAGACAATCTATTTATAAGTAAAACATTGCATCTATCAGTGTTATTCTGTGTTGTGATTGGTTAAAAACTATCATGTGACTCGATTATGACCTTGTATCTATCAGTGTTATTGTGTGGTGTAACTGGACAGAAGTTATCCTGTGATTACAGATTTGTATCGATCAGTACTATCCTGTCTTGTGATTGGTCAGAAACTATCACATGACTTCAACATTGTATATATCTATCCATGGAAATCCTGTGTTCTGATTTGTGAGAAACTCATGTGACGACAATCGTACAGTAATATTCTGATTAGAGTCAGGAACTGTCAATAATATTAGTAGTCATATGACTACAACATTGTCTCTATCTATGGAAATCCTGTGTTCTGATTGGTTAGAAACTGTCATGTGACTAGGTTGGCGGAGTAATTTTATTAGTGTGTTGAAGTTTTCTGTGATTTTATTATTATTCATGTATCCTTGATTATTTTGAAACAGTTTGTTGTTTTTGTTTTTGGTTTATCTTGTTTTATTTTTTCCCAGTAACGGTATTTTAACTTTAGTAACTCTACCTTGTATTTGATCAGACTTTTACGACTTGTTTTATTGATCAACTTGGCTTGTTTGTTTTTTTTCCTTTTGTTTTTGTGTATAAGATATTTATTTTACTGTGTGAACTCACGCAATTTGACGATTTTATTTTGGTCAGATTTTTGTTTTCATAAACCATGTATTATAATTGTACAGAATTTTTCTGATTGGCATCAGAAACTGTCATAAATATTAGTAATGGCCTTGAAACAATATTATATTAAATAATTCACTTTCAGAGAACTGCAAACAAAAATGTTTGAATTTGATTTTATTTAAAAGTCACATGATAATTTGTTGTCACAAGGTATGGACACAATAGGATGAACCATTTATTATTTCACTGGCAATAAATGACAGCTGTAACATCTACACATGTTTTTATAATTATAATAATATTGAATTCTATTATTACACGATTCTTTCATCCTTCGTTGGTAACACAACATCAATAAACAGATATGATACAATAAATTCAGCTGTCTACATTATTCATGAAATTATTCAGTTCCACTTGATAGCAAACTCTTAAATTGTTTATAGACAGTAACACTTCATGAAGTTCTGATTGAAATCAATCTGCAGATAACACTGTGATTCACAGATTATTCTGTCTGCTCGTCTCTATGTATGTGTGTTTACACATATGCATGTACGTACGTACATACATACATACGTACGTATGTATGTATCTATCTATCTATCTATGGATGTATGTATGTATGTATGTATGTATGTATGTATGTATGGATGCATGTATGTATGTATGTATGTATGTATGTATGTATGTATGTATGTATGGTACGTACGTACGTATGTACGTACATATGCATGTATGTATATATGTACATATGTATGTCTGTATGTATGTATACAAGTGCATGCATGCATGCACATGCGTGTATGTATGCATGTGTTTATGTACAATGTATGTGTGTGCCAATAGTAACATTTGAAACGTTACAAACATTCCACAAATACATTCCATAAATATATTCCATAAACCCATACCAAGGTAAAGTAAAGAATATAATGTATGCATTATAAAACATATCCCCATAAAAGATGTATGGTTCAGAAATAATCAGTCTATATTTATAGTCAAAACGTTTGTCTTCTTGTTTATAGACATATATGGGGTGCAGTCCTGAAAAAGATATACATGTATGATACACATCATTCTATTACAAGTTTCCACATGCACATAATGATCCTATTTTTATATCTGCATGCACAGTGCATGATTTTAATTAGTGTCCACATGCACTTAATATGATCCTATTTCATATACCTACATGTACATTTCAATGTCCACATGCACAATGCATGATTTTTACATTGTCCACTTGCACATAATATGATCCTGTTTCACATTCAATGTAGTATCTACATGGTGTATTTAATGTACCGTGTATAGAACATAAATTTAAACCAACCCTCAAATGAAATGTCCATGTGCACAGTACATAATTCGTACCATTCCACATGCTCAATATTTCCTTCCAAAATATCCACATGTACAATTTACCACCCCTTAAAATGTCCACATGCTAAAGTACATCATGCCTTACAGAACATACACATGCAAAGCACATGATTTAAAATAGTGTCCACATGCAAAGCACATGATTTCAAATAGTGTCCACATGCACAGCGCATGATTTTGATATACCATTCACATGCTCAATATTTAATCCTATACAAAGCTACTTAATCTGAATTTAAGACATATTCTTTGATCAAATTTAACATATTAATATTTCTTTCCTGAAACTGACCAGTTATATATAAATTTATTATTTATCCATATTAGATAATATTATCTCTTTTACATTTAACTTGAATTAGAATTAAAACCAATCTCCACGTACTAAGTACAACCAGAGTTTGGGATTCACATATCTATCATATACAACTACTGACATCAGACCGTGGACGAATGGAACCTGTCACAAACAGGGAAAGTAAACAATTGAATTGGATTAATAACACTTGGCACAGCAAGTAGGAAGCACAGAGACTTGTATTACACTCCATCATTTGATAAGAACACTTTTATGGCCACTTTACTTAATAGTTCACTTTCACAAACAAAGTTCCAGTTCCCCTGGCACTTCATGTACACATAAAGATGCCATAAAACTGTTTTTTTCAAATGATGGAATGTAATACTTGTAGAAGTCTCTATACTCCCAAAATGCTATGCAAAGTGTTATTAATCCAATTCATTTGTTCAATTTTTCCTGACACAGGTCCACGTCTACGGTCTGATGTCGGCAGTTGTAGTTAACCCTACTCTGGCCATTGAGATCTCAGTTTATAATTTAGACACAAACAAAACTATTGTTTTTGTAGATTACACAAGCGGATAATAGTGGTAATTTGTTCTGCCCATATAATCACCCTGTAATAAAGATAATTTAGACACTGCAAGTCCCCAAAATGTACACTTCCAGATTATGGAAATCATCAGAAATGGCAGCATATTCTGAGTACAATTCTCAGTACCTGCAATAGCTTGTTTTACCTCATACTAGAGGGTCAAAATAGAACAAGAAGGTCGACTTATTCTCAGTACCTGCAATAGCATTTTACCTCCTGCTAGAGGGTCAAAATAGAACAAGAAGGTTGACTTATCCTCAGTACCTGTAATAGCATTTTACCTCATGCTAGAGGGTCAAAATAGAACAAGAAGGTTGACTTATTCTCAGTACCTGTAATAGCATTTTACATCATGCTAGAGGGTCAAAATAGAACAAGAAGGTTGACTTATTTTCAGTACCTGTAATAGCATATTACATCATGCTAGAGGGTCAAAATAGAACAAGAAGGTTGACTTATTCTCAGTACCTGCAATAGCATTTTACATCATGCTAGAGGGTCAAAATAGAACAAGAAGGTTGACTTATTCTCAGTACCTGTAATAGCATATTATCTCATGCTAGAGGGTCAAAATGGAACATGAAGGTTAACTTATTCTCAGTACCTGTAATAGCATATTATCTCATGCTAGAGGGTCAAAATGGAACATGAAGGTTAACTTATTCTCAGTACCTGTAATAGCATTTTATCTCATGCTAGAGGGTCAAAATAGAACATGAAGGTTAACTTATTCTCAGTACCTGCAATAGCATTTTATCTCATGCTAGAGGGTCAAAATAGAACAAGAAGGTTGACTTAATCTCAGTACCTGTAATAGCATTTTATCTCATGCTAGAGGGTCAAAATAGAACATGAAGGTCGACTTATTTTCATGGGCACCTAAGGTAATACATATGAATCGTGTGCAGCAGATGTTATAGTGTCGACCATAAATCAAATCTTCGTTATTTTTATGATGCACCTAGTCAATAATATTTCTATTTTAGGTACCAAGAATAAAACAAACATCGATTTCATGGCTTCTATCAACATGCTGCTACAATATTTTTAGTTTGTGTTTATGTCCGTAAACCATGACCTTGATTTCCAGAGTAGAAAATGTACAAAATAATCGCAAAAGATCACTTTAAAGTACATGTACTTGTAATTCTTCTCTGTGAAAGATAACAACACATACTTTACACAATCACAAGAGATATTGCTTAACAATAACTAAGCACCAATAACAAAACTAGAAAAGTTTACATCATTTGTAAATCCACGTATCATGTAATTTTATTTTTATATGTTATCACCACTTGTGATAAAGTGATGCCAAATTCATATAATCATTCACGCTGTGATAACCTTGGTTCTAAAAAGCACTGAACTGTGTACATACATTTAAATGGCATAAGATGAGTTGATAGATTGGGGGGGGGGGGGGGGCAAGTTTTTCTGCATATTAAAATATATCTTATTATTCTATAATTGTGTGATTCCAATTACGCTCAATTTTAGAATTTTTTTAGGCCTTACTGAAGTATATTTAATCATCACTTGGTGTTGACACAACTCAAACCTAGCATTTAGGAGTAACATATGAACAATTGACAACATCATATATTGTCAGTGGCCGAGTAGTTAAACCACTTGCCTCTTACTACTGTGGTCGGGGTTCAAACCCATTCAGGGTTGGCAGTGACCGAGTGGTTAAACCACTTGCCTCTTACCACTGTGGTCGGGGTTCAAACCCATTCAGGGTTTGATTAAATTTACCCCACTGTAAGTAGAGTAAGAAGAGTTTTGTTCAGTTTGACTCTACCGAACAATGCAGGTTTTCCCCCGGTACTCCGGTTTCCTCCTGCATTAACACTGAACCCATGAGGGAAAGCCATCACTGGACTACTTGGGCTACAAATGTTTATATACTTAAAGAACAATCCAGTATAAATAAAGATTATTATTGTAGGTATACTAATATGTCATGGAAATAGTTGTTATGTAAACAACATGAGTGATAATTTGTAGTTGGTACAACCTATGAAAAGTGTTTGCTTGCTTGTGGTAAACAGGTATGAGGCAAGTTTCATGCAAAAGACAATACAATGTAATTAGCGTCAGTAACTTATCAAAGTATATATACTACTGGAACCACGATCCCATGACTCTGTTTACTGACAGAACACGACACATTATAACATTGAGTATGACTGTTACTGTTACATTAAAACGTCCACAGATATAAACAAACTGTTCAAAAGCACTGCATGAACTTACAGACTCACTTGCCATTGTTTTTGTATGAGTTATATTTTTTTTTACCTAAGTTTGTCTTTGCGTGAAGTGTTTCCATGGCTCACTTCATTCAAGCAAACACATCAGTGTTTTTTGGACTGTTGTATTTCTCTTATAAAGCAATATCTCATCCTGGCTGTGCGATAGCCAGTGTTTCCTTTGTACGAATTTCATTATGACAATTCCATAGTTGGTATATTCTTGTATAATTTCACCATGATGGTGATTTCATGGGTGGTATATTCTTTGTATAGTTTCATTGTGGTGATTCTGTGGTCGGTATTTCTTTTGTAAAAACCTCATCATGGTGGTCCAGTAATAGTTTTGTGAAGGTATTGATTTGGTCCATGGCAGCTAAAGACAAAGCATGATTGGTTGACCACACCAAGTTTGGACCAAAGATGATGGCCAAATTGACGGAATTCATCTTATTTACATCCGAATGGTCAAGAACCTGAAAACAAGAATAGTAACAAATATGTGTTAGTGTGTAAGTTATATATGTTACTCCACTTTTTATCAAAGTGGACATATGGATGAGGATGGGATATTTATTTTGGATTTCTAATATCTAAAGCAATTTTATCATGGCTTCCTACTTGCAAAATCAATGTGAAACAACATATGCAATGTCCTTCTTTGTAACTCAATAAATTGCAAAAGCTTAATAAACGTGCAAAATCTTTGTTATTGTACGTATGTTTTAGCTTTTCGCAAAGTATTGAGTTACAAACAAAGACTTAACAAATAAAAATTGGTGAAGTACTGATATTTTGGATATTGCCAAACCTTAGCAAGAATTCTTTGATCAAAGTAATAAATGCAATAAATGTGCATTCTTGAACCAAATCAAATTTGTGAATAACTGATATTTTGAAGATTTCCATATCTTACCTGTTGTAGGAAATCAAAGAGATACTTCAAGACTGTGTATGTATCATCTGATAGATTCTGATTTACAATAGATTGACAGAATTTCACTTGATTGGACAATTCAAGTGCTGGAATACAATGAATAATATTCTAATTAACCAAAAAGTTAAAATTCTAACGTAGATTTCTAACAGTTATTTGCAAGTTCCAGATACATGTAATCCCAATATTTAGTCTTGTCATGCATGACTTTCAAGTTTTCTTAGGACATTTCATATATGTACCCTAATATTTTGCTGGAACTATTTCACCCATTTTAGGAAACCTTTCGTTTCACACTTGAGTTTGTAAAGTATCTTGAAGCACGCTGCTGTGGAATACATGGATAAAATCTTTTTTAATGATCTTAAATATGATATTACAAAACAATAACATAAAATATCTTCCCAAAACTCTTTCATAAATCCATTTACACATTTTGTAAAATGTCCATTTTTGACAATGAAATAAGACAGTTTGAAAGTGGAAGAAAAACAAAAGGTACAGCTAATGATTGTGTTGAGGGCAGTATCACAGTAGGTAAAATCTATCTGATCTTCTTGACATTTTAGGGGTGTTTCCTATCCAAATTTGACTAGAGTGTAGAAAACCATGTAAGTTTTAAAATCCAAGAACATCTTTCCCAACCCCCTCCCCCCCCCCCCCCCCCCCATGATACCAAACATTGCACATAGACAGTGCCTTGCCAAAGTTTTTTTCATTTGATAACGGCTTTGAAATTCTGATAAAAAGTGTTTTAAAACAGAAATAAGTTATTTGTACACATTGAACATTGAACATTGAATGCATAAATAAATTGTACCACAATATGGCACAGATAATTTACTTACAGACATAGATTTCACTATCTGTATGTGTCTTACCTTTTATCGTTATAATTCTATCGTAAGTTTGATATGTTAATAGCGGTTCTGGTAATTCACGCAGAAATGTTTTCAGAATGGCAGCTGGTATGTGAACATCAAGTAACGCACTATAATCAACAGATTCTCCTGTGAAAGAGAGAGAGAGAGAGAGAGAGAGAGAGAGAGAGAGAGAGAGAGAGAGAGAGAGAGAGAGAGAGAGAGAGAGAGAGAGAGAGAGAGAGAGAGAGAGAGAGAGAGAGAGAGAGAGAGAGAGAGAGAGAGAGAGAGAGAGAGAGAGAGAGAGAGATATCAAAAAACACATTTATTGGTGATGTGTGTATGGGGCATTATTCAGTGTTTTCCCAAAAAGCGTGTTTACAGGAGGGCTCAGAGACTAGTAAACACCTTCTTTAGTTGCTAGTGTAGAAACCACAGTGAGAGCATCTTGGATCTGATCAGTTTTGATGTCACTCTGTATAAAATGTATATAGGACTAAGAAATTACAAGAGAGTTTGGTGTCCACAGAGTACATGAACCTGGGCCTATGGTGGTTTAATAGGCCTAAAAAAATTGCTTGGTTCTGTTTACTGAACATACATCAACATCAATGTTACATGATGCAAGGAAGATACAAACACAAGACTGTTTTTGTGTTCACAGTGAGATCAAATGTAACATTTCATGTGAGTGGATTCTATCAGTGCCTGTATTTTGTTTGTGTAAATTGTAAAAAAAAAAATATGTTGCGTGATATGTAAAAGAACATTGCGTTGGCTAATTGAAACTTTCTGTTTTAGTGGTAATTACATGTATACACCAGTCTGATCAGTTCAATCAATCAATCAATCAAATTTCTATAGCGCCAATTTCCAGAGCAATGTTCTGTTTAGTAGTGCTGAATGGCACACCATATGCTTCGGTGAACAAATAAGTCTTCAGTTTTGTTTTGAAACAATCCAGGCTGGAGGCTTGGTGAATGTCAAATGGCAAAGAGTTCCATAGTTTGGGGGGTGACATATGAGAATGAATGACCTCCATAGGTGACTTGTCTGTAATTTGTTGTTGGAAGCAGATTCTTGTTTGTAGAACGTGTGTGACACAGTGTGTATGGCTGGAGAAGATCACAAATGTACTCTGGAGTTAAGTCATGAAGGGCTTTATATGTCAACAGTAAAATGTTGTAATCAATCCTGAAATGAACTGGTAACCAATGCAGTTCTTTTATGAAGAAACTCATAATTTGCCATGATTATTTCATTACCTTTATTGTATCTACTTTGTACATCTCTGACGACAGCGGCATTGGGACATCGTCTAAATATACCTTCAACCTCAAGACCTAAAATAAAATAATGTAAACACATTAGCTGTGATTCGGTATTACAGCTAAAATGGTGTACACTTGGTGTTTCACTCATGTGACATTACAGCTAAAATGGTGTACACTTGGTGTTTCACTCATAGGACATTATAGCTAAAATGGTGTACACTTGGTGTTTCACTCATAGGACATTACAGCTAAAATGGTGTACACTTGGTGTTTCACTCATAGGACATTACAGATAAAATGATGTCAGCTTGGTGTTTCACTCATAGGACATTACAGCTAAAATGATGTAGGTTTGGTGTTTCACTCATGGGACATTACAGCTAAAATGACGTAGGCTTGATGTTTCACTCATGCAACATTACAGCTAAAATGATGTAGGTTTGGTGTTTCACTCATGGGACATTACAGCTAAAATGATTTAGGCTTGGAGTTTCACTCATAGGACATCACATTTTGACACAGAGGTAGACATATTTCAACTCTAGACAAACAATAACAGAGATACAACAAACACAACAGGATCCTTTGCTCAATCACATTGAACACTGATAAACATAGCTATTCTTTCACAGTGCAGTAAAACCAGGCTTCTAATGAAAACATTACACATTGACTTGACGATTTTAATGGCTTCAACTGTTTATTTTCTAATTGATAATCAACATTCAAAGGTGACTACTTCTATATCCCCACTGTGCACGGTACCGATGTAATTGTTTCTTTTTCATTAGAAGTTGTCTGAGGGTGAGTAATAAATGTCATGGTGCATAAGAGAAACACCAAGCCTACACCAGTTTAGCTGTAAGCTGAAATACTGATGGATATCAACAAGACTTGACAAATATGAAGCATCTGGTTTGTTTTCTTAGCAAGAAACTTTAAATTGGATGTGATTAAAACTACAGAAATGTTTGAAATTAATTACAGAAATGACTGAATTGTCAGGATAATTTGAAATTCTAGGCTTAGTTTAAAATTATATTCAGGAATACTTTGAAATGCAGGAAATGCATTGTAATTGAGGGAAATGTAGGGAAAGGATTGAAATACAGGGAATAGATTGAAATTGAGAGATTGGTTAGAAATACAGGGAATGGTTTGAAATACAGGGAATGGATTGAAAT
Organism: Glandiceps talaboti; assembly: GCF_964340395.1. Classification (NCBI taxonomy): domain Eukaryota; kingdom Metazoa; phylum Hemichordata; class Enteropneusta; family Spengelidae; genus Glandiceps; species Glandiceps talaboti. Next base: position 2,058,939 of record NC_135571.1, read on the forward strand.
TGAGGGAATGGTTAGAAATACAGGGAATGGTTTGAAATTGAGAGATTGGTTAGAAATGTAGGGAAAGGATTGAAATACAGGGAATGGTTTGAAATTGAGAGATTGGTTAGAAATGTAGGGAAAGGATTGAAATACAGGGAATGGTTTGAAATTGAGAGATTGGTTAGAAATGTAGGGAAAGGATTGAAATACAGGGAATGGTTTGAAATTGAGAGATTGGTTAGAAATGTAGGGAAAGGATTGAAATACAGGGAATGGATTGAAATTGAGGGAATGGTTAGAAATGTAGGGAAAGGATTGAAATACAGGGAATAGATTGAAATTGAAGGAATGGTTTGAAATTCAAGGAATGGTTTGAAATTCTGAGACTAAATGAACTTTCAAATATTGTACTTACCTTTTTCCTGTAGAAATGTGATTGTTTCTTTCATCACCTTGGGGATAACAGTTCCCTTGCTGTGCTCTTTTAAGCTATGTAAAGAGTAAAAAAAATCAAATTTTTTAATTGAACAGTAAAAATACAAAATCACTAGTTGCTATAAACAACACAATAATCCAAACTAGAGACATATTTGGACCCCAGACAAAGTTAAGAAATTATGGAATACTAAACAGTAATTTATGGGTTGTCTTTGGAGCTGGAGTGCTACATAAACAATTGACTTTAATATTTACAATAAAATCATAAGATATGCACTCTGACAGAAATATATTACTATAATATTCAAATTAAGTCTATGATAACCATAACATAGATATTTCAGTGTAATTTGGGGAAGTACTCAACTTAGGCGATGTTAACTTGACTGTTAACTTTAAGGGGAACTCCACTCCAGGAAATAGAGATATTTTTCATAAACTTTTGTTTCTGGTGTGTCATTTCAAGATTTCACATCACCTAATTTTCGCTCGATTGCCAAAAAACATAAACTTAAAACTCTTTTTCACCTATTGTTATTTCAGTAGAACACCATTGCATTATGGATCTTAACAGACATGAATATTTTAAATGTAAACTGAATATTAAATGACTCCTGAGTGCTTATTTCTTTCAGATAAATCATCATGAATATGCATTGTGCATGTAATTAATATTCATATCTGTGAAAACCCATGATGCAACAGAAGGCGTTACAATTTGGAGTTTCCTGCAATCAAGCAAAATTCATGTGATGTGACATCATGAATTTACCCTCCAGAACCCAAAGTTAATGAAAATCTGTTTGTTTTGTGGAGTGACATGGTAACATTCTTGTTAACATTATATATTACTTTAAAATGGTTGAGATTAGTCAATTGAACAATAACCGATAAGGCAAGACTGAAGTACACATTCTTTGTTTTCAGTTCTTTCAACTGTGATAGACTTGATTCAACAAACTTTTACATGACAGTTTTACCCAGTCTTGTTGACGCCCCTTCATTAAATCAAATTGATAAATGACCATTTATGGTTGTCAGTGGCCAGGTGAGTAGTTTGTATGCATACTATAGCCACTTTAGTCTGAGTTCTAACTACAATTGTGATAACTTTGGCTCAACGGACTCTTGCATCAACAGTTTTATCAAATCTAATATGCCCTTCCCTTTAAGTTGCATTACGACAAACTGGAAAATAAACTGGTCTATACATTGTACATCTTTATTCACTCCAGTTGTAGGCTTATTCAATTAAGGCCAAAAAAAAAAAAAAATAGTTTCTGGTCAGGACACTTTGTCTAAAATGGTGCTGTTTTTTTTTGTTTTTTGTTTTAAATTCAAACTTGTCACTTAGTCTACTATCTATGGCAGTTACTGTTCTTTTTATTTACAACTTTCAAGCAAGTGTATATGTGGAGCAGATGTCATTTGTTTGTTCAAGATTGGCTCTGCAGTTGTCTTCACTGAAGAAGGGAGGGTTATTACTGTGTTTCCCAACAGATCTGTAGACTGCATGGGCTGAATAAATACACAGAAGAAGACCGATGTGAGGGTATTTAAGTGATGCATGTGCTGACCAGAAACAATCCTTTTCTTTTTTTTTCTGGCCTAATATAATGACAGTTTGGGAAATAAACTACCATATAATTCATACTATGTTCAGTTCAACTAAACCTTTTCAGTGTTTTACAGACACCTGTAATAACTTGACAAATCAGTGACTAATTGTCACACTGTAAACAGAACTATTTTGAAATTCTAAACACAACCATAGGTCATAGGTCATATTTCACTTATCAGACTACAAAGGTATTTTGTGTCCATACCAACAATGGCTGAACTCTGACCTGGCACAGGACCACTTACGTGCGTATAATAAAGTATGGGAACCATGGTAACGGACTGATAGGCGGGGAGGGGATATTAAAAGAAAGGCTGAACATTGACTGGTTAAGGGGTATTGAAGTTAATAAGTTTTAGAAATCAATTGATATACATGTACTTTTTTTGTCGTAGAGAAGTATTATTTAGTACATGGACACAGCAATATGAACAAACATGGCGACTGCGATTCCAGACTTGGAAACATTTCTGAAAGAACTTGGAGATGATTACCTTTCCTGTACAATCTGTTTAGAGGAGTACAAGAATCCTAAAGTACTACCATGTGATCATACATTTTGTCAGGAATGTCTGATCAAGATTGTTGAAAGAGAAGGAGGGTTGCAATGTTCGGTTTGTGACACACCCTGTGAGTTACCAGATAACGGTGTGCCTGGACTTAAAACCAACTTCTTTATGAACTCACTGCTTGACATAGTTGAACGGTGTCAACCAACTGATGTGTCAGAACCAGGGCTTTGTGAAGGATGTGATGAAAACACAGCAACAAACAGGTGTGTAGATTGTAATATCAATTTTTGTCCTTCATGTACAAAACCTCACAGAAGAGCTAAAGTGAGTAGAAATCATACCATTATCACATTAGAAGAGTATAAAGAAGGAAGGTCTACTAGTAGGCTACTACCACAGAAAGTCTACTGCAGTGTCCACCAAGGCAATGAAGTTGAATTCTACTGTCAGACCTGCCAAGTTACTATGTGTACAACATGTGCCCTCATCAAACATCGCAGTGAGAAACATGTCCACAGAGAACTGAGAGAGGCAGCAGATGAATACACTATACAGTTGAAAGAAATGGTGACAGAGCTGAGACAGAAAGAAAAAGAAACTCAGAAATGTAAGTCGGCAGCGACACAGAGCAGAGATAAACTGCAAGTGAAGTGTAAAGAAGAAGAAAAGAAGGTGAGAAAGAAAGCTGAAGAGATGGTTCAGAAAATAAGGAAGGAAGAGAACAGACTAGTCGAGGAGTTGAAGTCAGAGTATGGACAGAAAGTGAAAACTGCTGAAGTCCAAATAGATGAATGGGAAATGAAATACGGCAATATTTCAAGTACATGTGGTTACCTAGAAGCACTGATGCATCATGGGAGTTCTGCTCAGTTAATGTCGAATAAAGGGAAAACAATACAGCACATGAAAAGCCTTGTTTCCATGGAAACCAAACAAAGTGTAAAGTCAGAAGTGGTGGAATTCAAACCAGTTACAGATGTTAAAGCACAAGGCATTCTGGGTTTGCTGTGCAGAAAGACTGAAACAAGCTTTGTTACAAAAAGTCCAGTTGAACAAGGACATAGCGCAGATGGGGTTGCCATGACGATAGAATATCAACAACCACTCACGTCATCTAGTACAGAAATATCAGACAAAGTCCCTGACAAATCTACTGAAGAATGGCTGTTACCCAAACCAGTCATCGACACGACACCTAATGTCATAGGTCAAAGGTCAAGATGTTACCATGGTGATGCTGATACAGTAAAATCAACAGTATCAAATGAGAGTACCGCTATGAATTTGGCTGATTACATTCCAGAAACACTATCTGAATGGAAGACAGACGAATTAGTGGTGAGAACCAAAGACAGCAAGAGAAGAGGAGCCATAACAAGACCAGCTGTGACGACAGAGATGACAAAATCTGATAGAAGAGGAAAAGATATCAAAGTAACTGACAATAAAGATGATAAAGTGACTGTCACTGATACTGGAGAAATGAGAGAGAGACCTAAACTTACTACAATGGCAAGTAATAATAACCCAAAACCTGGATTCCCACTTAGTATTCCAGTCACCAAAAGATTGCTGAAAACCCTAGGAAAGAGAGGTCGTGGGAAAGGGGGCTACAGTTTACCTCATGGTATAGCCATGAATAAAAAGAAACAACTTCTTGTAGCTGAAGGAGGAAATAATCGGGTTCAAGTCATCGATTTGGATGGAAATCACATCAAATATATTACATTCACTCAGTTTAAGAATGAATTCCTACCATTTGATGTAGCAGTGTCAGAAGATGGAAATTATTTCATGACAGACCAAGGTAATCACCAAATAGTTGTAAGTGACGAGGATGGAAACCTAATCAGATGCTTTGGACATAATGAAATGAAGTATCCATATGGTATAGCTATCAGTCCTGTAGATGGCGCTGTTTATGTGACTCACTGGGTTAGATTGCATTCTTTAATCACTGACAATAAAGAGCACTGTATCACAAAACACACTCAGAGTGGTGAACACATTAAAACAGTAGGTACATATGGAAGTGGACTGGATGAATTCAATGGACCTGGACATTTGTGTGTCAGCAGACAAGGAATGCTGTATGTACCAGACTGCTACAATCACTGTGTAAAGGTGTTCAATCAGAACTTTAAATTCATGTATAAGTTTGGATCCTATGGGACACAAGATGGTGCTCTGTATGGACCAATATCAGTATCTGTAGACAAGGATAAATCTCTGTATATTGCAGACTGGGGCAATCAGAGAGTACAGAAATTTGATAGCAAGGGTAACTTCATATGTCATATTGATAGGAAAAAAGATGGATTGCAGTATCCTACTGGTATAGTACTAACTGATGACTGGCCTTTTAAAGTAGTTGTAGTAGACAATGATGCTCACTGTTTGAAGGTATTCACTCAATGAACACGGAAATCGTCAACTCAACATAAAACACTTCACTGTGTTGTAAAATATGGCTATCTGAAGGTATTCACTTAATGAACACAGAAACCACCAACTCAACATAACACACTTCACTGTGCTGTAAAATATGGCTGTCTTGCGGAATTCACTCAATGAACACAGAAACCACCAACTCAACATAACACACTTCACTGTGTTGTACAATATGGCTATCTGAAGGTATTCACTCAATGAACACAGAAACCACCAACTCAACATAACACACTTCACTGTGTTGTAAAATATGGCTGTCTTGCGGAATTCACTCAATGAACACAGAAATCGTCAACTCAACATAAAACACTTCACTGTGTTGTAAAATATGGCTGTCTTGCGGAATTCACTCAATGAACACAGAAATCGTCAACTCAACATAAAACACTTCACTGTGTTGTAAATATGGCTGTCTTGAGGTATTCACTCAGTGAACACAGAAACCATCAACTGAATATCACAAATTCTGAATATAACAAAACATGGCTGTGAATTCACTCTACGAACACAGAAATCAGAAACTAAGCATCACACATTTCTCTGTATGGTAAAACATGGCTGTCTGAAAGTAAAATTCACTCAATGAACCTCAAACAGAGACCCTAAACTTTTTTTTACGTATTTGAGAAAAAAATAATAAAATCACAAAAATTGTGTGAAGTCTCACGAGAACTGGTGGATGCAGAAACTGACATCAACTTAAAAAGACAAAATAAAACTTCTTCCAATCTGTAATGGCTGTACGTCTGATAGGAAGAAATAAACAACACAGAGACCATTTGGAAAGCAATGGAAAACTTGAACTAGACACTCAAAAAAAAAATCTACCTACCCCACCTATTCTAGAATTAAGAATAATCGGAACCACACAATTTTTTTATTAGACCTAACAGAAAATGGCTGTGTGAAGATTTTCACTCACTTAACACTGAAACAAATTCAACATCACAGGCGTCTTTCTTTTCATTGGAAACTGACTCGTAACGACTAGTAGTTATATGACTATGCTAGTAATATTTTCAATGGATCCCTTCGACTTGAAACTTTTATACTTTGGAATATAAAAATAGTGCAATTAGCACTATAGTACAATTAACTATTGATATGACTACGCTAGTAATATTTTCAATGGATCCTTTCGACTTGAAACTTTTACTTTTTAATGCTTTGGAATATAAAAATAGTGCAAAATAGCACTATAGCACAATTGACTGTATTGATATCCATGCCGTTACAATTTGAAACTTTATAATAATTAACTTTTTTTATTTACCATTCTTACGATTACTTTGGATTTCGTACTTCTGAACCAAATTATCTTAAACCTACTTTGCAAACCAACAGGAATTGAACATCTTGCATTGAATAATATTACATTATCTTGATACCTAGCAGTATATCTAAATCCAAATTAAAGATCTATAAAGGAGGAGAAATTTCAACAGAAAGTGTTTCTTTTAAATCGTATGTAATGTAGGTTAATGTAAGATCAATCATTTTAAATGACTTTCCAGAACCCAACATTCATGAAAATGCTTGCGTGGCGAACATTCTAACCAAATACCAAGATCTGCAATCCTGACAGCATTTTACTAGTCTTGTTGGATGAACTTTGTCAGCTGTTAACTACACCAGAATCTTGGCCAAAATTGTAAAACGGTGACTCAAGAGGGCGCACTTTATAAAATACTTACAACTGTAATGGTACACCAAATTGCTGTGTTGGACTGGGTACTTTCTGCTGTGCTGGTGCCACTGTGTTCTTTTGTATCTTGGACTGGTATTTTGCCATAACTTTTCTGTCATGTCTATAAAATATAACATATAATAATGTTTACATCACAAGTCAGTCAACATGTAAAATTTCCTAAAGTTATTTTATTAACAACAATGAATGTAAAATACACCTGATGAAATGAACTCATACAATGCAAGCAAAATGAGAGAGTTTCTTGAGCTGCATTATATATTGTCTATGTTATAAACTTTTTAAATTTTAACTTTTTGTATCAGAGGAAAAGTCTAGTCAGACTATCAGCTTAAATATGATTTCAATGATAAAATAGCACATCACTACGTCTGTAAAGAAACCCTACTGCATTTGACAAATACAAAGAATGTCAAGACAAAGATTTTGAAAGATATGCGGATAAATATGATGTCATCACTTAGTTGTTTCCCATAAACCCTTGCAAGAAATCCCCAAAATGGCCGAACACATGTCATTTGCAGGAGAGCTTCTTTACGAAGCTCGCAAAGCTCAGTACAAGGTATTATTTTGTCTCTTACAGTCATATGTAAGTTGATAGCAGTAATTAATGTATCTGTACTAAAGGCACAAGTAAGCTTACCTGGACTGTTCATTTAAGGGAACACGACTCCAGGAAAGAAAGTCATATTGATAAACATTGAGTTCTGGAGAGTAATTTTATATTTGTCTGTTAATGGAAATGCATTCATTTCTTGGAGTAGTGCTCCCCTTTAACGTGAAAATCTGTAATTTCCTATATTTTCTAACACTTGTTATTTCACCCACCAAACCTAGGAACAGTGGATAACTGTATCTGATTTAATGGTTTTGAGTTGCTAGGGTCGCTGCATGACAGTTATTTTAATGAGTAATTTGTTTTTATCTACTAGCTGTCTTTTGAAATTTTATCCTTCATATTTGAAAGAAGTTTTGACCAGTACTTTTATACGTAATTAGTGCTCTTTCTTCTGAGACATTTTATTGGTGGTTTTTTTTCTGTGTTTTCATAGTTGTATTATTGTTCATTTCTAGTTGTTAGTTTGTTGTACAATGCTCTGAGACATAGTGTAGCATTTGTTTAGGAATTAAAGAACTGCTGACATCAAACTGTGGATGAACGGGACCTGTTGCACACGTACACGGAAAGTAAACAACTGAATTGGATTAATAACACTTGCCACAGCATGTTGGAAGTACAGAGACTTGTATTACATTTCATGACTTGACAAAATTTTCATTAACATATTTCAAGTTCCCCTGCCATTTCATGTACACATAAAGATTCCATAAAACTGATTTAATCAAACCATGAAATGTAATACAAGTCTCTGCTGTTCCAACATGCAATGCCAAGTGTTACTAATCCAATTCAGTTATTTACTTTCCATGTTGGTAACAGGTTCCGTTCGTTCGTTCGTCCATGGTTTGATGTTTGCAGTTGTAATAATAGCTCTCTTGTTATGTTTTCAGGTGAAATTACATTACAATTATAACACATTAGTAACAAACATTGCAGCTAGTTCCAGTAAACAAAATGCATGTACAAGAGTTGTGTGATCTCTGTACTGATCTCTGTAACATTACATCACTGGTGACCAAAAAAAAAAGAAAAACAGATGAATTCATATTGGCTGACTTTTACTTTGTAATGCTGGGAAGAGACAACTTTCAAAATATGGCACAATATGCAGCGATTTTTACTTCCTGTCAAATAAAGTATGTTGAACAGCACTCCTAGTGGCCAAACTCTGATTTCTTTTGTCTTTATGAGCAATAACATATATGAAGTGTAGTGTTACTGTAATATGACAGAACCATATGACATTTCAGTGCAAGTGTGGACATACTCAGTGTATTTGCACAAGTGCTGGCAGTGTTCTCTAATGCTGTCCTTAGATGACCATAATGAGTGAAAGTGCAGCAGAAGACATCATAAACATGACTGCAAATACCCTCAAGTCTCCACACTAGTCACTTCTAAACAAACACTTTGAACAGCGCCCCTACAGGCCAAACTATAGAATCTTTTGTTTTTCTGATCACTTGCATACATGTATGGCATAATACTTACTCTTTGATAACATCTGGTATGACGAGGTGTTCAACATTGATGACACTTTCTAACTGTTTTAGGTAATTGACATATTGCACTTTACGTCCAAATTTCACCGAAATGATCGGCTTGAATATTCCCCACAATATCTTGATGAAGTTTGTCGGATGAACCAAATACATGGCTTTCAAATTTTTTTTGTATCTGTAGAGAATAAAGTTGGTGAATATTACATGTCGATATATTTTAGTTTAAAAGCAAGGCTTTACAATGATCTAGTATTGTTCCTGTTCAGTGACATGGAACATTATGTCAGCTTCTTCATATTGGATTTTGGTGCTATACAAAGTTTTTGAGGGATGGAGGGATGGAGGGAGGGATGGAGGGAGGGATGGTCTGGATGGAAGGGTGCAGTGTGCCCTCATGATAGCCAAATTTTGTTGTCATGAGTCAAAATGAGAAAGACTGGCATTTCTAGTGAGTCACCACATAGTAAGAGATGGGGGGGGGGAGTCATATTTTGGTGCGTCACTAGAAATTGTGTGCATCAGTGGCACGTTAAATTGGCCTAGAGGGCACACAAAGTAGAAGGGTGAGTGGATGGGAGGGTGTGGGTGGGGTGGATGGATGGATGGGTGGGTGGATTGATTAATTGATTTGATTGATTGATGATTGATTGATTGATTGATTGATTGATTGAGTGAGTGAGTGAGTGAGTGAGTGAGTGAGTGAGTGAGTGAGTGAGTGAGTGAGTGAGTGAGTGAGTGAGTGAGTGACTAAGTAATTTATTTATTTTTAACAATACATTGAAATCAGGCTATTTACAATTGCAACCTCCTGACAACTGTAAAGCTTGGAAAAATGTGACCACATTCATGTACTTGAAGCATACAGCAGATATGGACTCTACTTAACTTAGGTATGAAATACAGCTGTCTTGAATACAGTCTGATTGAGTAGAAATTTCCATTACTAAACACTGTAATAATATTGTAGCAGGATACTTACTTTCTGTCAAATTCTCTGTACGCTTGCCTCAACCAACCAAGAGATGGTTTATTACTTCTACTCAGTCCATGATGAAAGTATATCAATGTGTAATCATTCTCTACGTATTTATCCAAGGTGAACTTTAAGTACCTGAATATCAAAATATCACAAACAGGAAACATGGTAGTCGTTAAATTAATAATTATATACGTTTTGTTTCGGGGAATTTGCATAAGGCTTAAAAAAAAAATTGTGTGGTTCCGATGACCTTCAATTTTAGATTTTTTATTTTATTTTGTAAATTTTTTTTTCATGTGTGAGTGTGTAGTTCAGGTTTTCCATTGTTTTCCAAATGGTCTCTATGTTGTTTATTTCTTTCTATCAGATGTACAGCCATTACAGATTGGAAGAACAGTTTTAGAGTGTCTTTTTAAGTTGATGTCAGTTTCCGCATCCACTATTTCTTGCCAGACTTCGTGATTTTTGCAATTTTAATATTATTTTCTCGAATACATTAAAAAATGTTTAGGGTCGGCATGAAAAACTAGGTGGGGTTGGGTAACCGGAACCAAACAACTTTTTTTTATTTGGCCTAAGTGCTTGCAGTGTTCTCTACGGCCATAAATTCACTAGCAAATCAGTGAAAGTGCAGCAGTAAATACTGCAAGCACAAGTACCCACACTGGAACTCATGCAACATGCGGTTCTGTAATTATTACATCTGTTTATTCAAAATAGCAAATTTCCATAAAAATAATACTGTTTGATTATGTACTTTCAACTATGCAATTCTGTGTACAAACATAGACCTTTTGTGTAGGGTCTATGGTACAACAAGCAATGACCATGTATGTAGTTCTTACAGTACATGAATGATACTTTACTGAGGTGTAGTAAATTACAGCCTCAACATAACTTTGTCTAAGGAGGTCACCATTAAATCATAAATGGCTTTTCTTGCAAACCAAACCTCTTCAGGGCATCTTGCACACTTGTGCCATAAAGAATTGACCTGTGGTTTATAATGATGGTAAATGACAGCAACAATGTGATAGGGGGGTGTGGCCAGTGCTGGAAACCCCTAGCCCCATTTTAGACCCACTTTGACCAAAAATCAATACCCTATATTAGATCATTACAGGATTTTAAAAGATGAAAGTTTAGACCTAAATACATTTTCCTTAGGAGGCAACATTTTGGGGCAATTAATGACAATTATATGATTTGGTAAACGACAATGGACCACACTTTAGACCAAGCAAAATTGAAAATAATGCAAAGTGGACCCCATTTTAGACTCTTCAGATTGAAAAAAAGCAGACCCATTTTAGACCAAAGGGGTAGAAAACACACCCCAAAAGGCGGCACATATATGTATACTCAAATAAGGGGAGTAGTCTCCCAAGGATGAAACTATGCAATATTATTCATCAGTCTTGGTTGAATTTGTCTGGAAGAGTAAGTTAGTTTGAACAGTTTTATCGGCTTTCATGATATAAATAGATGTTATTTCTGAGTCCATGTAGTTGTAAAGAACTGAGATATGGAATGTCAATGGCTTACAGTAGAAATGAACTGTGGCTGCCAGATGCAAAGTCTAAGGTCAGTCAATAAATAAACCCAGAAAAGAAGGTAAGGAATTTTTAGTTTTGCTGCATAGCATGATTTACAACGGTTATGACCCTGATATACTAATGACAATACCTAACATACCACACACAGATAAGACCAAATAAAAAAAGTTGTTTGGTTCCGGTTACGGTTACACCGACCCTAAACTTTTTTTACATATTTGAGAAAAATAATAATAAAATCACGAAAATCATGAAGTCTCACAAGAAAAAGTGGGTGTGGAAACTGACATCAACTTAAAAAAACACTCTAAAACTATTCTTCCAATCTGTAATGGCTGTACATCTGATAGGAAGAAATAAATAACACAGAGACCATTTGGAAAACAATGGAAAACCTGAACTAGACACACTCACACATGAAAAAAAAATATAATAAAATAAATTTAAAAATCTACCTACCCACCTATTTTAAAATTGAATGTAATCGGAACCGCACAATTTTTTTTTTACGCCTACCCTTAAAATCACCATAAAAAGAGTTATTTTTATTACAATTTGTCAGCTCCAACCCAATTTCATTTGAGTTTGTTGCTGATGTAAAGTGTTAGCAACATAAATTACTTAAGAAGAGTCATATGGCCAAAAAAAAAAGAATTGTTTGTCTAAAGTGGTGCGACACCATATTTTTTCTATTTTCATTCTCAACAAATCTGTCACCCAATCGACTATTTATAGCAGTTACTGTTCTTTGTATTTAGTACTTTAGAGCAAGTTTGTATGTGGAGCAGATGTCATTTGTTTGTTCATGATTTGCTCTGCAGTTGTCTTCACTGAAGTAGGGAGGGTTATTAGTGTGTTTCGCCACGGATCTGCAGACTGCAAAGTCAAGCTTTTGCTCAAAGATTTAAACTCATTTATAGCATTCATATCAAGTGTAAAAGTATACTGTTTCACTTTGTTTATTTACAAGCCTAGCATGTGGCCTTTCTAATGTGGTCAATTAGCAAATGACACAGTACACTTTTACACTCAATACCCACTTGTTACAGGTTGTACTTGATATGGATGCTATAAACGATTGTGGTACATACAGAAAATGCTTTACTTTGGTGTTATGGGTTGTACTTGATATGGATGCTATAAACGATTGTGGTACACACAGAAAACGCTTTACTTTGGTGTTATGGGTTGTACTTGATATGGATGCTATAAACGATTGTGGTACATACAGAAAATGCTTTACTTTGGTGTTATGGGTTGTACTTGATATGGATGCTATAAACGATTGTGGTACACACAGAAAACGCTTTACTTTGGTGTTATGGTTTGTACTTGATATGGATGCTATAAACGATTGTGGTACACACAGAAAATGCTTTACTTTGGTGTTATGGGTTGTAATTTCAAAAGTGTGAAAAAAGTTGATTGCTTGTGATAACTAAACAATAACTCAGGCTTCAGCATCACAGTATATGTGAACCAAAATATGAACAAAAAGAATCAGACAAATTAGTTCCAGTTTCAATTACTAGCGCTATAAAACTAGTGGTGTATTGATACGCTTACCTTAATAGATGTAAATGGTCAATAGTGGTGTACTGATATGCTTAGATGTAAATGGTCAATAGTGGTGTACTGATATGCTTACCTTAGTAGACGTGAATGGTCAATGGTGTTGCTTGGAGGTAACTGACAACTATAAAATGCAATAACAGGACGACCCAGAATATCAGAACCTGAAATATTTCATAACATGCAATAATACATGAGTTAAAAATGCAGTGAACATTATTCAGAAACATATGTACAAGCCAATGATGTCCATTGTTTCCAGCAATGGAATATGATGTAACCACTTGTTCAAAAGTTCAAACAACGCTTATTCTGTACACAGACACACACACAGACATGCACGCATACACACACACACACACACATACACACACTGAAACAAACATATATGCACACACATACATGCATACACACACATACATTCATACATACATATATACATACATACTAGTTCATAGTTCATACATACATGCATGCATACATGTGCTTGCGCACGCACGCACACACACACACATGCACGCACACCATCTCTTTACACAAATCTATGATAACCTGTGATATTGGCAGTCAAAAAGTCAATAAAATAATATGTGATTATTATTACATGTATAAGTATTGCTATGGTGACCAAATCACACAGGTGAGTAAATATTCAAAACAATGGGTTATGAATTAATTCTAGTGGTTTGAACAAATATGTGTCGTGATATTACATACCAAATATGACAAGATAAATATTTCAGTATTCTATAATTTTCAATCTTTCTACCTTAATATTACAGTTATCAGCTATATGGTAATATTATGCATACATTATCATGTAAAGAGGGTCTCTGTTTTAAATACCCCACCCTCCTTTCCAGTATTTAAACCATCAAACCCCATTGTGTACATATCTCAGTAAATAAACATATCTCCTAAAATAATCACTGCTGTAGATACTGTCCTCTGCATGGTTTCAACTACTTACTCACTTATGGCCAGAGTGTTGTTGCGTTTAATTTTTTTGCTGTAACGGTTCATGCCAAGCCAAGATGTAGATATGCAAACAGACTATACTTTAAGCATTGTGTTGGTAATCCATCATATATCAACAGACTCTAGTCATTGGATATGTCATTCAAGATTAATTTTCAATTAAATAGTCTAACTGTGTTTGTCTTCCATCCCCTGTTTCCCAATGTAAGTTATCTTCACAATCACAGTGACATGATAACGTCATCGGTTTACGTCACACCACCAATTAGATTCAGCATAGTTTTTGGTGGCAATTTCAAACTCAGCACAGGTTTCTGTGTTTTCTGGGCCTTGAGTCATGACATTCAGATTACAGCATGATCACACATACCAAGTCTCTAGGCTAGGTGAATATTGGAATCAGTGAGAGATTTACTCAAGAAATTTTACGTCTTTCAAGTTGCTACATTTTGATTGTTCTTTACTTATGATTTGACCACCAAGCATATTTGACAGGAATGAAAAACAAAGTGATGTACATGCTTCACTTGACCATCTAAGAAACAAAGATACACACATGATTGTCTAGTTTGTAAGATACGCCATGACGCGGTGCCCTCACACATCAGTCAACCCCTTTCACAAAGAGCAGACCGGCAAGGGCAGAGCGACAAGACATATGTTACTATCTGATGATTGACCACCTAGCATGAGAAATAAACAATATACATACAATAAGTTTCAGGCTAATGTAGGCTCAAGGTATGTACATTCACAGCAAAAGAGACAAATTAAGCCTAGGCTAGGATGTCTGTCCTTATTCAATACCTTAACTAACTCTAAGCAAACCCCCTAGCTTACCTAACTTATATACCTATAATACATTCTGTCACTATTCACATTCCTACAAAGTTTTACATGGGATACAGCTGAAATGATGTAGGCTTGGTTTTTCACCCATGTAACATGATATTTATCACACACCCTCAGACAACTTCTAATGTAAAAGAAACAATTACATAGGTGCCATTCAGAGTGGGAATGTAGAAGTAGTCAAGTTGAAATGTTGATTATCAGTTAGAAACTAAACAATTGAAGCCATTTAAATCATCAAGTCCATGTGTAATGTTTTCATTAGAAGTCTGTTTTTACTGCACTGTAAAAGAACAGCAATGCTTATCAGTGTTCAATGTGATTGGGCAAAGGATCCTACTGTGTTTATTGTGTCTCTGCTATTGTTAGTCTAGAGTTGAAATATGTCAAGCTCTGTTTTAAAATACAATGTCCCATGAGTGAAACACCAAGCCTACATCATTTTAGCTGTAATGTCCCATGAGTGAAACACCAAGCCTACATCATTTTAGCTGTAATGTCCCATGAGTGAAACACCAAGCCTACATCATTTTAGCTGTACAACTCTTAACACACAAGTAAAACATTTGCATGATTTGCAACAATTGTTTATAACATCCGTATCAAGAGTAAAAGTATAAGTCTGTTTCAATTGCTCTGACCATCAGCCCTGTATGTGGACTCTCTCTCTCTCAATGTAATCAATCTGTGAAATGTTAGCAGAGCAAAGGAAGTCACTATTCAAAGACTAGATGGTAAACATAGATATCATAAAACATTGTCTCGCTCTCACTGCCAGCTAAATATAATCAGTATTGTGACGGCTGTCATTCACTGTAATTGAGTCTGGATGCCAAAGTGGTCTCCGAGTCTAACTAAGTCGAGTTGATGGGTAAATCATGACGATACTGTATAGGCATTACACTACTGTAATCAGAATGAAAACACTGTTTACAATAGGGAACTTGCAATCCAGACTGAGCATGCTCAGATGCAAAGGACTATGGGATTATCTGTGGTTATCGTAATACGTAAGCTGGAGCTACTGATAAAATAATCCCCCCCCCCCCCCCATGGTCAGGGTGGCTATGAATTGAATATTTGTGGTTACAAACAATGTATCAACATTGTTTACAATACTAATTGATTATTATTACATTTCCCATGATGCAACATTCAACATGGCGGGTTTGCAAGTTACAAATTGACTACATTAGAAAGGTTTCATACTACACTATAACTACAACAATTGAAAAAAATATACTTTTACACTTGATATAAATACTATAAACAAGTATGCCAAATACAGAAAGTGCTTTACTTGGGTGTCAAGGGTTGTAATACCTACCAGATACTTCTATTACTTTATGTTTGGCAATATCTTCAAAATCATCATCGACAACTTCAATGTCAACTGGTGTCTCTGTTGTTGGCGTTGTTGTTGTGTTTGTACTGCTGCCATCTACCTGGTCTGGTGTGAAATCACTATCTGAAGCAACCATCAACTTTGTGTTCTTAAATTCTGTTAGTAACAAATTTACATAATTTACATAAAATCTACATAAAATTAACATAGTCCATGAATGTTCTGACTTGAATAATAGCACTCAAATATTCCATGAGTATCTGGGATATCATATCTTGTCTAAACAGTATTTTTCTAAGGTCCGGGAAACCTAGGTAACACAAAGCGGGAAATGTGGTAAAATTGGCACAGTTTCCCATACATTATAATTATTATACCATAAATTTGGTAGGAACGTTAACCCTGGTAAAATAACTGGGGAACTCAACTAGATTTTATCCACTTCCCTACCTTAACAAAAACACTGGTACTAGTGGTAGGGAACCTTGGTAAAATGACTGGGGAACTCAACTAGATTTTACCTGCTTACCACCCTTAACAAACACACAGCTAACTATATCTCTATACATATATATATTAGTTCAGCTGTCTGGCAATCATTCACTTTGCATACTCAAGGTTTGAACCCACTAATCTATAATACCCTGAGGAGGACCCTGGTAATTATTACATATATTCATATAAAAGTAAACCTATTTGACATTTGCCTGACCTCAATGTAAAACTACAAAACATAATTACAAAACGATTTAATATAGACACATACTGCCATAGTACATGAATACAACATAGACACATACCACCATAGTACATGAATACAACATATCAATGCATTTGTTGTCCTTTACACAATAACCTTGTCACAGCTGCAATAAATTTTTTTTCCACATTTTGAATAACCATTAGACAAGGAACTAACTGCAATATTCATAAGTATTTTTGCTAAGGGCGGTAAATAGGGTAGGTAAATACTACCACATTCCCCAGTAATTTTATTAAAGTTCCTATATCTTCATCATCACTTTATATATTTATTTATTAATGGGTAGTTCTATAAATATTCATTTCCCAAGAAGTCATGTGAAGGCCGTTCCCCATGGGTTCAGTGTTAGTACAGGAAGAAACCGAAGTACCAGGAGTACCCGTGGGAAACCTGCGTTGTTTGGTAGAGAGTCACACTGAATGACACTCTTCTTACTTACAGAGTGGTAAAGTAAATCAAATCTGGAATGGATTCAAACCCCGACCACAGTGGTAAAACTAAAAGGCAAGTGGTTTATCCGCTCGGCCACCGTCGACCCACAGACTTATGCTGGATTGTACAGCAAACTATTACCCTTTCTCCCTTTCTGTTACCGAGGTTACACAACCTTCATAAAAAAACCAAAAAAAACTTTGTTCTATGTTGTCTGTTTTCCATCAGAAAGATTTGAGATAGAAAATGACATACTTGAACAAGGAAGTTCATATTTTTTACATTTTAATATCAAAACTATCAAAATCTCATTTCTGATCAAAATCATACTCCCAACATATCAATTCAGGGGTGAACAAATCATTTTGTGATTTGGTGGTCCCCGGACCAGTGCCTTTAAAAATCCAGTGGTCCTGCTGAAAGAATTAGTGGTCCCAGGTCCCACTAATGTGAAATATTAAATCTTGCATATGAATCTGTATATTCAGACGACTTTTTAACATAGTTATTAACAGTAAGGTACTGTTCTGACAAACCAGACAATGTAAAATTTGTGTGGTCCGCCCAAAAAATTGCTAGTCCCGAACCCAGGACCAGTGGATTTGTTCACCCCTGCAATTCCATGATAAAATATTGAATCGTACCTTACAGCTTGTGGTATGCACATAAGTCAGTTGCACAATTATATAAATAGCAGCAAATAAAAATTTTTTTTAACTACATACATTGTACATTTGGTTAAAAATACAACAGAAAAATAATTAACAAGAACACAAAAATAGCAAGGTGTGTACATGCAACTTTAATAAAATTGTGTGGCGAGATTTCAAAATTGAAGTTATTTGCTTGAACAACATATGAATAAAAGATAACAGAAAATGTCATTTGTTTAAAATTGGAAAAAAAAAAATTTGGAAAAATACAACAGAAACGTACGCAACTGACAAAAATTTCGAAGCGGGAGTAATTCAAATACATGTAACTTATCTAGTAACTAGATTTATTTATTTTTTCTATCAGTTAAGTTCATATATGAAATTGAATATATTAACACCGTGTCGTGTTTTTTTTTACTGATATTCGATTGTCGTCTCGTGTCGTGATCATAGGTCAAAAATTCTATACTAGTGCCGTGTGAAGGGGTTTTAAATTGTTGATATTGTCTGGCGCAGACTATAACCACGCCTCTTCCTCAGTGTGTACGTGTTATTAGCACGTTCATGAGCATTGGTACTGTGGTGTAAATAATCTCCAGTAAAAACAAATGCATTGTAAAATAT
Source organism: Glandiceps talaboti (assembly GCF_964340395.1). Taxonomy (NCBI): domain Eukaryota; kingdom Metazoa; phylum Hemichordata; class Enteropneusta; family Spengelidae; genus Glandiceps; species Glandiceps talaboti. Next base: position 2,077,532 of record NC_135571.1, read on the forward strand.
CAACAAAATACCACACAATATTATGGTGAATTTACAACAATATTGTGAATTAGTACCGTGGATTTTAGTCAAAAAATAACAGAAACATCGCGTGCCAATAATTTAGTCACTTCAGCAACGAAGCAATGCGTGAACATTTTATCGCAACAAGACTCAGTGTATGTACATTGACGCAGCTACGAACGGGGAAAAATCGATATATACCTTCTTCCGTCAATTTTTCGAATTCTTCCGTATCCGTCTCGAAATAGTGTTCATTTCCATGTTCGTCAACTTCTTTGACAAGGCCATTCTCACTCTTTTCCAGTCGTCCATCAGACGATGTTGCTGCAACGAGTTCACTGCTGTCTGTTTTATCGTCCGCCATGATGTATATCTGTTCGTAATTTATTAACTCAGTTGTTGACGTGATCGGGGCATCGATCACCGGCATTCCATGGCATACTGGTCAGTCAATGACGCTTAGACTAGCTAATAAATAACTTTGATTTTTGATGTGTTTTTTTTTTCGCGCAATAATCATCACATGTTTCACAATACATTATCGGGGTTTTTGAGATTTTGTCTCTTTCTTTTTGTCATCTAGGTTTACGGATAAAAACAAAGTTCGTCAACATCATAAAAACGCACGAAGCGATGGAAAAACCACAGGGAGCTCAGGCTCAGTTATTTTTCGGTTACAAATACAAACAAACAGGTAAACAAACAAACAAACAAAACACGAACACCAACAAGTAAGTAAACAAACAAACAAACAAACAAACAAACACAAACAAACACACGCACAAACAAACAAACAAACCAACCAACCAACCAACCAACCAACCAACCAACCAACCAACCAACCAACCAACCAACCAACCAACCAACCAACCAACCAACCAACCAACAAACAAATAAATAAATAAATAAATAAATAAATAAATAAATAAATAAATAAATAAATAAATAAAAACAAAACAATTAAACTGCCAAATGAGTAGATACATACATGAGCAAACAACAACAAACCAACGAACAAACAAACACTACCCCCCCCCTCCCCCCAGCAATGTACAATATATAGGGTTGGATAGGCAACTGCATAACCATTCAGCAAATATCTAGCATGCATGATCAGCATGTAGGTAAATATTTTTAAAAACTGTACAGTTGTGCTACGCCATTGGGTCTTTTTTTTATAATTATGTCCCCCGAAAATAAATGATGACCCAGAAAAATGAAAGTCTTGGAACAGTATGTCCCACTCTTTCAAAAGGTTGCAACACTACTTCAACAGTCTGTCAAGATTATAGTCTATAAAACGGTATGTAATATCCTAGCTCTGCCAGGATATGCACTCGAAGAATTCCGACGTCGATACATCTCCGTTATCGAGCCCTCCGTAAACGTGCACATGTCTGAGCGTATACTTTCATACCTAGTTATCATATATAAAAAATATGTGTTTAGTACCGGTACCTTGTTTCATCCATGGCATTTAATTATCATGGAAGCATGTATTGTAAGGCATATTAACCAAAAAAAAATGTGAGGTTCCGATTACGCTCAATTTTAGAATAGGTGGGATAGGTATATATATATGCATAACTTTACACTCAGGTTCTATAAGCTTATTTAAATAATATGGTTAACGATACAGCTCTCACATAGATATTTCGAAGAGAGTGAGCTCATCTTCATCGGTGGGTCTCCAGTTCTATCAAATGAAGAGGAGTTCAGTCTGTTCGAAACATTTGGGTCAGAAATGTATGGATCGCGATATTTTTATAGACAGAACCTCACTTTGTAAATATATATATATATATTTATGCAGGCGCCCCGATGGAAAGAGTTCACCTTAACTTCCTTGGCCCCCTCCCACTGACGGACCAAGGCAATCAGCACATCTTAGTAATGGTGGACCAGTTCTCCAAATGGGTAGAGTGTATTCCACTCTCATCCCAGACAGCAGAAGTGACTGTCTGTGCAGCAGTGGACCAATTCTTCTCTTGGTTAGGATACCCTTTCGAGATCTTTATGGACCAGGGACCCAACTTCGAAAGCAGGCTGTTCAAGGCAATCTGTGAAATGCTGCAAATCCACAAAGCAAGGACGACTTGTTATGAATGGTACCATGGGCGCTTTGTAAAAATAACAGCACAAGCAGCCCATAAATTAGACAAATATACCTGTCCAACCTGTCACTAACCGTTGCTGTACTTTCCCCTCTTCTCTTTTTCAGACCACTTACAGTTATACTAAAGTCTGTGCTGATGGCTTCATTTGATTCTTCTCCATCCGCCAAGTGTGACTGGCTCCCAAGCGGCAGTACCAATGACCCACAACAACTACAATGAGTCATAAATGGAGGGAGCGGGCCAGTCGCATTTGGTGGCAAAATGAAGAAAAGATATGAGAAGCAACCCGAAAAAGCAAAGTCATGCCCCAGGAGGGCAAAAGCCCAACTCCCCAGCCTACATCAGTGATGTAGCCGGGCTTGTTGCCAAGCTCCGTGGCATCAGGACCACCCAGTTGCTTGACATCACGGCAGCAAACTCCAGACGCCTCTTCGGCTTTCACGAATAGACATAATACGGCTCTGTGACGGCACACCTGTCTATCTGAAAATACATGCACCCAAATTGGCATTCCCTGTAGGACAAACTGACACTCTTACAGTGGGAGCAGAAATTTCTCTGTCCCTGAACTGCTCTCGACATGGGAGACATGGTCTGGCACATTATACATAAGTGAACTCTCCCCATCCATTTCCCCAGTTTTGGAACCTGGATGGGGTAACCTACCACAGTGGTTTCCCATCACAAAACAATAACCTGCCACTTCCCTTTTCTGACAGAGTTCTTCACTATAGAAATAAACCAATAAACCTGCCACCTTGCCCCCCCCCCCCGTTTGGCTGATGGGAGGGCGTAACCTACCTCGGTGGTTTGTTTTTATTAAATCTCCCACCTTGTCCGGTCACCCTGATAATGAGGGAGACCATAATTAAGCCCAGTAAAAATGACATAATTATTTGTTAGTCCAAAACTAAAAGGACATATTTATTCCTCTTTCACTATTTACAATTGGTCAAACTATAAGACACCTGTACAATTACTCCCCCCCCAACAAAACATAAAAATGATGATAATTGTGATGTGAATATTAGAAAACATAAAAATAATGATAATTGCAATTGGCCCTATTTGTAGATGTATTTATACAATTACTCCCCCCCCCACCATCACCAAACATAGAAATATTACCAACTGTTCCCCTCAGTCCTTAGTTTAGTCTTAATCCCATCAAAGGGGGGAGCACAGCCCCACTAGTCACTAGTTCTATAAAACTGGGGGTTTGTAGTGTCAGGTGACTGACATGTGACTAAAGCCCTCAACGCCCACCAAGGACTGAATGGAATATTTCAAGCAACTACAAACAGAACAGATCTGGACAACGATAGAAGCACATCTCCGAGACAATTTTAGTGATACTTCGGCGATACTCTACTATCTAGATCCAGATAATACCAACACACAAGACTTGGGAAACCAACTCAAGCCAAACCAAGTATTCTGATCTACCCTAGACTAATAATACAAAGGTAAGAATACTTTAGTATGGTATGGTATGGTATGGTATGGTATGGGAATGGTATGGTATGGTATGGTATTGTATTGTATTATATGCATAGACCCTCTTATTCCCAGGGTGTGAGATCAAAGTACAGTAATATGAAATCCATACATTTCATATTACTAAACTTCTGACGCCTGGTCTGAACTACGTTGAATTATTTGTAAAACATTAACCTGTACAGCTACGATGAAAGTAAATTTTTAATTTTTTTAATTTTTTTCTCACACTGAATATACAATTAGTTCTTATTTTCACTTCAAGCTCTCTATTTGTCGATGTATTTTTATGTTCAAGGTGACTCATAAGCCCGATGGGCTGGGTGTCACTCTATTGAAATTGTTAATTACTTACTTACTTGCTTACTTATTTACTTCCTTATAGCCCAGTCAGTCTAGCTGAAATTTAGGCCGTATCTCGACAAAATTGTACCCGAAATATTTTTTAGCGTGTTGCTCAGAATTTCATGGTAAATAATATATCAAAACTCTAAGTGGTGGAACATGGTGAAAAATGGCGTTTCTTAATTACCATAGTTAGTGAAAAAATAATATCCATGAAATATCATTTGTTCAAAAACCCATGTAAGTAACTTTAATTGCATTATTTCAAAACAATGACTTGTATGGTATTCACATGGAATTTACATACTGACCATAATTCCATATCGCCATTAAATGAAGTACTTTGTTTGGGTTTTTGCTTTGTTACTATGATAAACAGATTTGCTATACAGATTGATTCTATGTCGTTTTGGAAGCATACCGCTCGATAGGTCAGCAATGTCACCAGAGCTAGAGGGTTATTGATGGGGTCAAAGCACAAGATCAATCATTTGATTGTTTGTGTGCGTTTTCTCAAACCATTGATGTCTCATCGATGCTAAAATAATGTTTGTCATTACAAGAAAAACAACAATGATAATTATTAGAAACCGTACGACCGATCGTGGAGGGAAAAAAAGTGATAAAGCTACTTGTATGAGAATCGACAGTGAGCGTGCGACTGGTCGTGGACAATAGACAGTGAAACAAAAAATACTTCTTCTTCAATGGGCTGTGACCGTGGAACTGGTCGTGGACAATAGACAGTGAAACAAATTACTTCTTCTTCACTGGGTCAAGACCGTACGACATACCACCTAGTGCACCTTATAATCAAGTTCTCACCACTCATCCGAATGTACCGATAGAAACGTCTTTGGTAATATCACCATACTCCGCCATTTTTTCCTTTAGGGAGTGTCCAGATTTTACTTCCAGGGGGGGGAAAGGATTTTCAGGGGGGGGCATCAATTTTTCTCAGGAAAAATTAGGGGGGGGGTAAACAAAAATTTCACAATTTTCTAGGGAGGTCATGGTAAAAATCATGATTATGTAATGCAATATAAATCAACTGCAATTCTGGCACTTCTCAAAGTAATATATATTTCTTGTGTTCTCTTTTTTTCTGTTGCTCTTCCCAATATTTGGATCTAATGTTTTTTACTCTCTCCAGATTTTCAGATATTCAATGTAGTTTTTGACAACACTTATGCTGACAATATATTTCTTTGCAAAACGAGATATAGAAATTTCATCATGTAACTGTTTGAAGCATACAGCCTTTTATGTTGGCATGGGGTTGGAAGTCGTCAACAGTTTGGTTTGTGATTGCGAAATCACCTAATACTGGAAATAGAAGTTAAACTTATATATTAGTCAAAGTATAACGAGCAAAAATGTTGATAGTTATTCTGTTTTTGAGTATTCCTTCCAACAGTAAAAATGTTCACATTTATACTTGCATTGTTGACAAGTTGAGCACCACAAACTGGCATTGGAACTAAAGTTGTTTTCAATACGTATCTAAAAAGTAGAACAGTTGTAATTGTGTAGTATTTAAATTAAGTATACCCGCATTGCCCAATGGAAATATGGTGTTCTTGCCATTGTGCATGAAATGGTTATCTTCCTTTTTTCAATATAATGATTTACCCTGTAAATGTTTATACACAGAAACTTTATAAGTTATTTTATGAGTATTTTTTTTAGCACAACTGAACAAAGGTTCAGAGGTTCAAAGGCTATACGCGTGGCGCTGAAGTTGTGTTTGTGTGTATGTGTGTGTTATGTAATTGTATGCATACATACATACATACATACATACATACATACATACATACATACATACATACATACACACACACACACACACACATACATACATACATACATACATACATACATACATACATACATGCATGCATACATGCAAACATGCATACATGCATACATGCATGCATGCATACATACATACATACATACATACATACACACACACACACACACACACACATACATACATACATACATACATACATACATACATACATACACACACATACATACATACATACATACATACATACATACATACAATTAACTTCCACAAACAAAAAAGTAGATCAAAACATGTTTGCTTGTTTTGTAGAAAGCTTTTGATAGTGTTTGGCATTTAGGATTGTTCTACAAATTATCAAAACAAAGTTTCAGTAGTAAATTTTGAATATCATCAAGTGTATTTATGATAATATTCAGACTTGTATCAAACTCTCAACTGGCTATACTGATTTCTTTTCTTCTCGTATTGGTACCAGACAAGGTTCTAATCTAAGTTCCACACTGTTCAACCTATTCATTAATGATTTGCCAATGTTACTTCACAGAAAATGTATCGATTCCCCCTTTTTGCTAGATAAGAACTTACCTATCCTTATGTTCGCGGATGACATTGTACTGTAATCATCTTCTAGTCATGGTTTACAACATTCACTCAGATTGCTTTAATCCTTTTGCAACAAATGGCAACTAACAGTGAGTCTTAAAAAGACAAAAGTTATGGTGTTCAATGCTAATTTTAAACCACTTAATTATCACCAAGTTGTGTCTGTTTATTTATAATGAAAGAGTGGATATTGTTGCATCATACACTTATTTAGGTATTTCATGAAAGAAGCGTTCATAATCCTTCTCCCCTAATACATTCATGGTAGTAGTAAGGACGGCACCTGGCACGATGCCGACTACCTTCAGTATTTACAGGGGGGGGGTGGAGGAAATCACACATGGTCTGTTAAGAAAACCATGACACTACCCCCATTCTCCATTTGTAAAAAGTAACCCTCCCCTTTGTCCCATTTTGTAAAACATGACCCTCCCCATTACAAATTGCATACACTGAACGTTAATCAATATTCCCATTATATGTATACATACAAATTAAATGATTTTGACCCTCTAATAGAAAGCAATATTTGTACATATAAAGTGACAAACAGTAAAAAAAATGGCTAGTGACCTTTCTCTTATAACATGCTTTCCATGTTGTGCACACTCTGCCTGATCTGGTCACTTGTAAAAGTTCCCTGATATCATTGTCATCATCATCATCATCATCATCATCATCATCATCATCATCATCATCAACAACAACACCTTCAGTATTGCCATTATCAGTGTCAATCTGACTCACTGTTACTACTTGAGTCAGTACATGTATCACTGTCCGTGTTCTCTATGACATTCAAATCATCACCACCACCACCACCACCAACATCATCATCATCATCATCATCATCACCATCATCATCATCATCATCATCATCATCATCACTGCTACCATCACCATCATATTTTAAAAACATTCACGGACAGTGTGAGTGATAAGGTAAGATGGTAAACTCAACAAAATGCATCGTTTTATTAAGCAATTTTCTTACAATATATGTATTTTTATTTTTGTATTTTGGCATGTAAAACTTGTAAAAATAAATGTTGAGTGCTCATCTCACTTTTGCATCTCAAAACACACAAAACAAATTGACAATAATTGAATTGTCATTTTGGTCACAAAACTACGGATTGTAAAATGTGACCCTTCCCCCAAATATTGTAATGCAAAATATGACCCTCCCAAAAGAACAGGTTTGTAAAATGTGACCCCCCCCCCCCCGATTCCTCTGCCCCCTGTAAATACTGAAGGCCTAATAATTCTGAAAAGTGAATGACCAGCTGGGTCCTGTAGCCCCATGACTTCATAAATTAATGTGCGTTCATCCTAAATTTTGAATATTTTGAATTAAATATTTCAAAATTATATTGAGAATATTTTAGATTAAAATTGTCATCATAATAGAACAAATTAGTGGGTCTATGTATATAAGAAATAAATAATCTCCTGGTATTTCTCATTGGTGCTCTCGGACTCATGGCTCTCCTATATCTGAATCCGTACGGCCTATCGGCTCGGAGGGATATGGCCGACATGAGGGGAATCATTCATCCTCGATGACTTAGCACTCATATCATTCGGAATACAGGGAGATTATATAATTGTAACTGTATGTATGTATGTATGTATGTATGTATGTATGTATGTATGTATGTATGTATCTATCTATCTATCTATCTATCTATCTATCTATCTATCTATCTATCTATCTATCTATCTATATAAAGTACAGATATTGCCAATGCTTTTAATTCGTTTTTTGTTGACATTGGACAAAACTTGGCATCACGAATAAATTGTCGCACCAACTTCAGTGAGTACCTTGATAGTCAGCAATCTCAGTCGTTCTTCTTTCATCCTGTTCATCCACGTGATATTTTTACAGAAATTAGTCAACTTGACCCATGTAAAGCTGTAGGCTTTGATGAAATACACCCAAAACTTGTCAAAGAGGCAGCTGAACATATTGTTGAACCACTTGCCCATGTCATTAATATTTCTTTGTCGCAGGGTGCCTTCCCAGAAAAGTTAAAAATGGCAAAAGTAACACCAATTTTCAAAAAAGGTTGTGCTACCGAAATCGGCAATTATAGACCTATTTCTGTATTGCCAGTGTTTAGCAAACTCTTTGAATCTGTTGCAAATAAACAATTGTGTTCATTTTTTGAAAAATTTAATATTCTCACTGATAGCCAATATGGCTTCCGTAAGAAATACAGCACACAACTAGCTTTAGCAGACCTCATAGTTGAAATATCTAAGCAAATTGACGACGGTTTTGTTACTTTTGGTATTTTTATTGATCTCAAAAAGGCTTTCGATACGATAAATCACTCTATCTTGTTATCAAAACTGTATCATTATGGGATTAGAGGGTCGACTCTTAATTGGTTCAAAACTTACCTAGAAGGCCGAAAGCAATATGTTAATATAAATAATTGCACTTCAAAAGCCAAAACAATCCCTTGTGGAGTTCCCCAGGGATCCATCCTAGGCCCACTTCTCTTTTTAGTTTATATCAATGACATCAGCAAATCTTCTGAACAATTCAAATTCAGGTTATTTGCTGATGACACCAATTTGTTTTATTCAGAAAAAACACATAAAATTGACATAGATACTATTAATACTGAGTTTAATAAAGTGCATACCTGGTGCAAGTCTAATAAACTAACTATTAATATTGACAAAACAAATTACATCATTTTTAAAACGACCAATAGAAAGTGCAACATTGAGGGCGCTTTATCTGTCGGTGATCTGCCAATACAAAATGTTCCATCAGCCGTTTATCTCGGGGTAACTCTTGACCCCTCACTAGCCTGGAAATCCCATATTGATACAGTCATTAAGAAAGTCAGCCAAAAAGTAGGCCTTATCTCATATTTACGCCATTATCTCCCTAAATCAACTATGTTACTTTTGTACAATTGCTTTATTCTTCCCCATATAATGTATTGTATTGAAATTTGGGGCAATGCATATAAAACTCACTTAGACCGCATTTTTAAATTACAAAAAAGACTCGTTAGACTGATCACCTTTTCTGATCCAAACACACCTAGTGCTCCTTTATTCCGACAACTTGGCATTCTTAACATTTATAAGCTTTGTAAATTCCAAACTTGTGTATTTGCTTTTGATTTAAAGACAGGTCATTATGCTCATTCAATAGATCGTTATGCTACCTCTATATCACATTCATATAATACACGTCTTGCCACTGGCGACAACTTCGTTATTCCAAAAGTAAATTTAAGTACAACTCAAAACAACATTTATTACTCTATCGCAAAACACTGGAACGAAACTCCAAATCTGATAAAATCAATAACCTCAAGAAATTTATTTAAAAAGTCGCTTAAAAATTATCTTTTGAACACAGTATAGTGAAAATCCTGTATCATATTTTTTCTTTCTAATGTAAGTTTCAGTCTTTGTTGACACTGTAAATATATTTAATGTTTATCTAATGTATATAAGATGGCAAAATTTACTGCTTTCATTTAACAAGTGTATGTATTCAGGGCCAGAGACTCGATTAGTTCCACTAGAACTACCTCTCTGGTCCTCACCAATCATGTACATGTACATTTATTCTTGGTGAAATAAACTTATTATTATTTTGTCTTTATTCTTTTTTGATGTTTTAATAACAGTACCAAGACACATTCCTGTTCGGCTTTAGAATCGTTTTATTTTTACAAAGTAATCTAATCTAATCTTATGTAATCTAATCTAATCTAATCTAATCTACTTTAATATGAAAACAGAAACAGTAGATATTAAAACTGATAGCAGCTTGTACCATATTCTACATATTGCAGCTGAAATTCAGATCGTATTCATTCATCATGACGGCGCTCATTGGGTAAGTTGAACATTACACACATCTTCTAGTAAATACAATGATATATCTAGATTATTAAGCGGCAGTTTTGTCCAGAGGTATTTACGATTCGGCCAAATGGATGGGGAAAATATCAGCGGTATTGTTTGTTTTGTTTAGTTTTTGTTTGGTGTGTGTGTGTTTTTATGGGGTTTTTTCTTTACAAGGAAAAGGGAACTGTACAAAAGGTTACACGACAGACAAAAACAGAACAAAGACATTTACCAAACACAAAAGAGTGAAAGTTTTACAGGAACGGTTATGTTCACAAAACAGTTCATGAAATTTGTGGAATTCATCGCTGTCGATGATGCCCATCGAGCACTATAGTGACATACCCTTCACATGGAGGGTTTATGCTCATATCAAGAGATTTGACAGTTTATTCGTACTACGGTGGCCGAGTAGGACAAAAAGGCTTGCCCTCTCAAAACGTGTGTTTCCCAATCAAAAAGTGAAGGTTCCCAAAAAGTTGCGTTCCCAATCAGCATGAGACATGATCACACCAAAGAGGGTGATGTACTCTCACCACAGAGCTCGAGCGGCTTTAATCAAAAAGCAGACAGGCTCTCACCAAAGACTGACTCGCATCATAAAAGAGCCACGCTCTCACCAAGGAGAGAACATCTCCTCTTTGATAGGAGCATGTCTGGAACACCACTTTTTGAATAGGAACTCTCAATTCAGTGGTGAGAGCACGTCTCTATTCAATTAGGGTAGTTTGTCTTAATTAAAACAGACGATTGTTTTGGTGTTGCATATATTTAATAGCATGAATAGTTAAAATACATAATCTGATTTATTCCAAACAATCTTTCAAAACTTCGGCGAGTTTGAACCATGCCATTATTTCCAATTATATCTTTTATAAATGAATTGTCAGAATCCATCCAATGCTTTGAAACACAAAAATCTTGCCTTTAAACATATTTTTTTTATGGGGGTCACTCTTTGGTGAGAGCTCGTCTCCTCTTTGATGGAAGCAGGTATTTTTTTTATTGGGAACCCCACTTTACTATTGTGAACCCTTTGTGTAGAGAGAACACGCCTTTCGTACTAGTTGGCACGTAGGCCAAGAGGGTTGATAAATTATATACACCCAGATTTGTGAGTGTCAATAATACCTTCAGATTATGGTTTATTAAAATAACACGACATCAAAGCGTGGATGAATGGAACCTGCTACAAACAGGGAAAGTAAACATTCAAATGAATTGGATTAATAACAGTTGGTGCAGCATGTTGGAACAGCAGAGTTACACATCATGGTTTGATCAGAACAGCTTTATGGCCTCTGTATGTGTACATGAAATGCCAGGGGAACTTAACATTTGTTTGTGAAGGTGGAATATTCTGTAAAGTGGCAAAACCGTACAGTTCTTATCAAAGCATAAAATGTAATACAAGTCTCTGTACTTCCTACTTGCTGCCAAGTGTTATTAATCCAATTTAGTTGTATACTTTCTCTGTTTGTAACAAGTCTCTGTACTTCCAACATACTATGCCAAACTTAAATGGTATTAATCCAATTCAGTTGTTTACTTTTCGCTGTTTACGTTTGTAACAGGTTCCTTTCGACCATGGTCTGATGTCTGCAGGTATACTGACATACCTCTTCTACTATGTTCTCTTATGTACAGGAGTGGAGATTCACTACATAAGATACGTAGTTTGACTACAACAAGGAGATTCATAACAGGGTGTATTTTACTAAGTATCATCTGCCTTTGTATTCTTTGCCATGATGTTTATATTTATAAACCACGCAGCAGTCACCTATTACCATACATGACCGGATCAGCAGAACAACACACCGTTAGTCACTATACGACCGCCCCAACCAACCGAGTTACTTTACAAGAAAAACTTGATCAGAATAACACCGTCTTAACAAAGAATGGTAAACTTAGCCGACACGAATCGCAGCAATCACAACTTCGTCACATGGATGGTAAGCCTAGCCGTTACGAATCACAACAAACACAACTTGGTGATAATAAAACCGTTCGAACCATGCATGGTAAGGTTAGACTAGATACATCAGACCACAAACTTGCAGTGAGAAAACACATTCCAGATGTAATCATCGGTGGAGCTAAAAAATGTGGCACTGGAGCCTTAACAGCATTTCTGTCTTATCATCCATCGGTAGCTATGACAAGAGGAGAGGTTCATTATTTCGATAACAATTACTCAAAGGGTATACATTGGTACCTTCAGAAGATGCCTGTATCAACACCAGACCAACTGGTTATTGAGGGAACACCGAAGTACCTTATCAAACCTGGTATACCGCAAAAAGTATACAAAGACATCTCACCTAAAACAAAAATTGTCTTTATATTTTGTGATCCTGTGTATAGAGCTGTATCTGATTATGTCCACGAGAGAAAAATGAATACAGATGGCTACACAATAAAAAAAACTTTTGAAGCCTCAGTTCTCGACACAAAAGGAACACTTGTCAGAGATAATAAACTTATCAGCACTGGGGTGTATATACAATATCTCCAGAATTGGTTGCAAGTCTTCCCTTCCACACAAATACACATCGTAGATGGCGAAGTGTTGAAGACGGATCCCAGTGGCGAATTACAAAGCCTTGAAACGTTTCTAAATATAACGCAATTTTTCACCAGAGACAATTTTTACTTCAATAAAGAGAAGGGGTTTTATTGTTTACGCAAACCAAAAGAAAAATGCCTTAATAAACATAAAGGTAGACATCATCCGAAGGTTCGTCAAGAAATTCTTGAAAAGTTGACAGACTATTATCTGCCTTTCAATAATCAACTTGAAGAAATTTCTAAGTTGCAAAACCTGACAGATCACACCTTAAACTTTATATGATCTTAATCACAATTTGGTATTGATCTTTTTATTATATGCCCTGACCAATACTTATTCTCCTTTCCACCATTCATTCTTGCAAACCTAATCAATCATTTATGCCTGTAGCTTTGAATCTGTACATGTACTGCCCTGTTTCACATACCTATGTCAATTAATTATAAAACATAGACAACCAGGTCTATGGCTAGGCAGCTATCCAAGCTGATAGCCATCAATAGCCACATAGTAGCTAGCTATTAACTTGCTATCATCTAGCCACCTCTAACTCTGCCAGGGGCCTGGCAAGGCAGCTATTCAAGCTAATATCCATTAATAGCCGCTAAGCCCCTTCTAGTCAGCTCTTATAGATTGCTAGCATCTAGCAGCCTCTGACTTTGCCAGGGCCATGATAATAAGCTATTAATTAATCGGGTGTTATTTGTAGAACAAGGAATATAATCATGTATATGAATCCTTAAAATATACAACAAGACTCGTAATATTTACAACGAAGTAAAGCACTTTCTCTATATGTGCTGCACTCATTTATAGTATTTATATCAAATGTAAAAGTATACCCTTTCAATTGGTTTATTTACATGCCTAGCACGTGGCCTTTCTAATGTGGTCAATTTGCAAATGAAACAGTATACTTTTACAGGCTGTGATGCATTCAGAAAAGGCTTTGCTCCAGTGTTATGGGTTGTAAATATCCCTTCCCAGGGGAGTTTTTCGTGTTTGTTATATTTGTTAAACCTTGAATATAATATATTTATTCACATAATTTCACAATTGTGACATATTATACCAACAGGATTCCTTGTATCTGTGGAACAATGTAATATTATGTATGTAATCACAGCAGTCCCAGAGTCCTATTTGTTTAGTTTCAGTTATATTTTCTAATTTTTGGTTTCACTGAAAATCTCGCTCACGGCTCTCTACTTTAATACCACAATACTTTTGCACGAAGTTCATGAAGACCGTTTAGGTATACCCCTGTGTCGAATTGAGAGTCGTGTCTATTGTTTTGAACTTGAAAGACTGTCTGTAGCCATGACAACCTTTGTTTGTGTGAGTGGCATCTATAAAAGGGTTTAGTTTAAACCACAGACAAGTAAGAACTTTACTTGTCTGTCTTTAAACTCAAATGATCGCTAGCGTTGCATGAATTGTTTGATTACTTTTGTTACTCGTCTGTGCTGTAAATTATGGCAGGCATGTAGGCTGTATCAGTAGCAAACAAGCACACTTTCATTTAAACCCTTGGATGTCATTTATAATTTGCATGCTATCTATTCAGACAAGTGTCTTCTTTTGCCACAAGGGGCAGCGAGAATGTAATTGATGGACCGATTGATTGATTGATCGATTGATTTATTTATTGATTTATTATTTCATTGAATGATTGATCGATTGAATGATCAATTTATTTGGTGCAATATAACTTATTTTGTGTGTGATATTGATCAATTCACTCATTAAATTTGAAAACTATTTTTTTCTTTCCCTGTCTACTTTGCTCTCATCTCTATCTCAGCCCACTTCAAGTCTGAAGCTGTATGTAATTCTCTCTTTTCTTTATTGACTGAATAAAGATGCCTTGTCCATTCTTCTCCTCTTATCTAAATTAAAACACCCTAATGTTATAATTGGCTAGATATTAGATACCGCGAAAATTCCTTTATGTCTAATTTTCTGGGAAGTTATCACCCTTGACAAACAGTCAACCTTGCATAAACTAGTAAGGAAGAAAATTCTCTTACTGGTTTATCCATGATCGACTGTTTGTTCAGTGTGATAATCTCCCAGAAGATACGAGATAAAGCAAACTGTTAATGTGAGTGAGCTCTCGCCAATTATAAGATTAGGGGTGTTTTAATTTAGATACCAGGAGATTATCAATCATTTACTTTTTCGCTGCCCCCTGTGGTTTTGCCTGCATAATCCAAACATTCTGTAGGCAAATATTATGAGAAAATAGAATAGAAGATGTCACTCGAAACGTTCGAAATGATATGACCTTAGATTGCAATGTTATCACAGTTGCAGGTAGGATAAATCTTAACAATGATTGTGATATTCGCAGGCCGAGTGTTGTTCAGCGTCCTCTAACTACAGTCTACTTCAAAATACCGTGCAGCTTTTATGTTTGTCACAACCACTTAGAAACCAAGAAAAAACTGCATATCCCACACTTCAATAGCATGATCGCAGTTTTTGCTATATTTAGTCTCAATAAAATAAACCATTTAAATCTATTTTTATTCCATGTAGGCATTGGGCGCCAATGTTTTTCGTAGTATCAAACACCCGATGAAGGGCACGTAAAATGTCCTTTGTTGTGATCATTTGATGTCTGTGTGGTGGCATGTGTTGTTCATTTCACTTCGACAAATTGTATCAGGAAACTGTACTCATTCAATCTTGCTATCTTAAAGTGTAGCATGTCCACTTTCTTATTGAATTGGTTACTGTGTGTTTATATCTGCACGGTATTGTACAATTCACTGTAGTTATGGTCTCTCATACCACACAAAATACCTGTCATTAAAGGTAAAATAATTACACTAAGAACAAGTTCAGTCAATCTCAGAAGTACGTGGGTAGGAGGGTCAAGTACAGGTCTTAAATTAAGATAGTGTTCGATTGCAACTAAACCTTCATGGTATCGAAGTATACAAGGACTTAACGTCCATAGAAAAAATGTACTGTGGCTTACCTTGTTGGAATTGGAAGTAATTAAATATTTTAAATGCATGTTTCGTATCCTTAATGTAGGTGGGCTGAGATGCCACAATGGGTCGTAAAATGGCATGCAAATAACGCGTGATGTGTTCCGTAGGGCAGTTACAGGCAGAGACGGTGGGCACACAGGGAATATTAACTTTATGTATCCTGGGTAGTAAATAAAACACGGCTGTCCTAGGTCGACGGACTATAAGGCAGCGTGCTTCTGTTGGTAATTCGCCAGCTGATATAAAAGCATTAAAACATCCGTAATGTCGCGTTGCATGTCTTCTGTTTTATCACCTTCCAATTGCTTGTAAAAATCCGTATTTAATTGTCTCTCTGCCCCAGCTACATATGTATGTATGTATGTATGTATGTATGTATGTATGTATGTATGTATGTATGTATGTATGTATGTACGTATGTACGTATGTATGTATGTATGTATGTATGTATGTATGTATGTATGTATGTATGTGTGTATGTGTGTGTGTGTGTTTATTGTCTCTCTGCCCCAGCTACATATGTATGTATGTATGTATGTATGTATGTATGTATGTATGTATGTATGTGTGTGTGTGTATGTGTATGTGTGTGTGTGTGTGTGTGTGTGTGTGGATGGATGGATGGATGGATGGATGTGTGTGTGTGTTTTGTCTTTTTGAAAACAACACCAGGACACATTCCTGCTTTGTTTACAGTCGTTTTTTATATAAAGTAAATATTAAAACTGGTAGCAGCTTGTACCATATTCTACATATTGCAGCTGAAATTCCGATCGTATTCATTCATCATGACGGCGCTCATTGGGTAAGTTGAACATTACACATCTTCTAGTAAATACAATGATATATCTAGAATACTAAGCGGAAGTGTTGTCCAGGGGTATTGTACGATTTGGTGAGTTGTTTCTTTCTTTCTTTGTTTTGGTTTTGTTTTTTTGTTTGTGTTTTTTTTTCTTTCTAAGGAAAAAAGAACAGTACAAAACTTTACACGACAGAGAAAAATAGAACGAAAACATCTACCAAACAGAAAAGAGTAAAAAATTACAGAAACGGAAACAAAAAAAGGCGAAGTTGAGTTCACAAAACAGTTCATGAAATTTATGGAATTCATCGCTGTCGATGATGCCTGTCGAGTGCTATAGTGACATACCCGTCACGTGGTGGTTTTATGCTCATATCAAGCGATTTGACAAAATGTAGCATTCCCAATCTATCAGTGACGGTTCCCACTCAAAAAGTGGCGTTCCCAATCAAAAAGAGACGTGCTCTCACCAAAGAGTGGCGACGTGCTGTCACAAAAGTGGGGGTTTCCAATCAAAAATTGATATGCTCTCACCAGAGAGTGGCTCCCAGCAAAGTGGAGATGTGCTCTCACCAAAGAGTGGCTCCCATCAAAAAACAAACGTTCTCTCACCAAGGAGAGCACGTCTCGTCTTTGATGGGAGCATGTCACTCTTTCATAAGGAAAGCTACTTTTTGAATGGGAACCCCCAACTTGATGAGAGATCGTCCCTATTCAGTTAGGGTCGTTAGTTTGGGTATTGCATTCAATACATACTTTGATTTGTCCAGAACAGTCGTTCAAAATTTCTGCGAGTTTAAGCCATGCCACCATTTCCAATTAATATATCTTTCCTATATAAAATATTAGAATCCACCCAAACTTTGTAAAATCGTGCCTTTGAACATATCTTGTGATATGGGAGCCACTCTTTGGTGAGGGCACGTCTACTCTTTGATGGAAGCAGGTATGTTTCCGATTGGGAACCCCACCCCTTATATAGAGAGAACACGCATTTTCGTCCGAGTTGGCCACCCTAGTATTCTACTTGTGGTCTTGTGACAATATACAAGTGAAGGTTCCATAAAGCACTAAACTAAGGCTACCGTAACAAATATGTTGTATTACCAAAAATACACCAGGCCAACAGGGATGATATATTAATTATAAGCAGATCTAATAAGTGTCAATAATATCTTGAGATTATGGTTTGTGAAATTACACGACATCAAAGCGTCACGTGGATGAATGGAATCTGCTACAAACAGGGAAAGTAAACATTCAAATGAATTGGATTAAGCATGTTGGAACAATAGAGTTACACACCATATGGTTTGATAAGAAAAGTTTTATGGCCTCTTTATTTGTACATGAAATGCCAGGGGAACTGAACATTTGTTGGTGAAGGTAAAATATTATGTAAAGTGACAAAACCGTACTGTTCTTATCAAAGCATGAAATGTAATACAAGTCTCTGTACTTCCTACATGCTGTGCCAAGTGTAATTAATCCAATTCAATTCTTTACTTTTGCATTTGGTAAAAGCTTCCGTTCGTCCATGGTCTGATATCTGCAGGTATACTGACATACCTCTTCTACTATGTTCTCTTATGTACAGGAGTGGAGATTCACAACATCAGATACGTAGTTTGACTACAACAAGGAGATTCATAACAGGGTGTATTTTACTAAGTATCATCTGCCTTTGTATTCTTTGCCATGATGTTTATATTTATAAACCACGGAGCAGTCAGCTGTTATTTTACAATACCGAATCAGCAGGAAAAAAAGCGGCTAGTCACTATAGGACCGTCCCGACTAACCGAGTTGCTTTACAAGAACAACTTGGTCAGAATAAAACCGTTTTAACAGTGAATGGTAAACTTAGCCGACACAAATCGCAGCAATCACAACTTCGTCACATGGATGGTAAGCCTAGCCGATACGAATCACAACAGACACAACTTGGTGATAATAAAACCGTTCGAACCATGCCTAGTAAGGTTAGGCTAGATCAATCAGAACACAAACTTGAAATGAGAAAACACATTCCAGATGTAATCATCGGTGGAGTTAAAAAATGTGGCACTGGAGCCTTAAGAGCATTTCTGTCTTATCATCCATCGGTAGCTATGGCAAGCCGAGAGGTTCATTACTTCGATAACAATTACTCACATGGTATAAAATGGTACGTTCAGAGGATGCCTGTATCAACACAAGACCAACTTGTTATTGAGATAACACCGGGGTACTTGATCAAATCTGATATACCGCGAAAAATATACAAAGACGTCTCACCTAAACCAAAAATCGTCTTTACATTTTGTGATCCTGTGTATAGAGCTGTGTCTGATTATGTCCATGTGAGATCTAAACACAGGAATGTAACTGATTACACAATAAAAGACACCTTTGAAGACTCAGTTCTCGACGAAAATGGTACACTTGTCACAGATAATAAACTTATCAGCTATGGGGTGTATATACAATATCTTCAGAATTGGTTGCAAGTCTTCCCTTCCAAACAAATACACATCATAGATGGCGAAGTGTTGAAGACGGATCCCAGTGTCGAATTACAACGCCTTGAAACGTTTCTAAATATAACGCAATTTTTCACCAGAGACAACTTTTACTTCAATAAAAAGAAGGGTTTTTATTGTTTACACAAACCCAAAGAACAATGCCTTTCTAAAGGTAAAGGTAGAGATCATCCGAACGTCCGTCAAGAAATTCTTGACAAGTTGAAAGATTATTATCTGCCATTCAATAATCAACTTGAAGAAATTTCTAAGTTGCAAAACCTGACAGATCACACCTTAAACTTTGATTGAAGTTAATCACAATTTGGTATTGATCTTTTTATTATATACCCTGACCAATAATCATTCTCCTTTCCACCATTCATTCTTGCAAACCTAATCAGTCAATTATGCCTGTAGCTTTGAATCTGTACATGTACTGTCCTGTTTCACATACCTATGTCAACTAATTATAAGACATAGACAACCAGGTCTCTGGCAAGGCAGCTATCCAAGCTATTAGCCATCAATAGATGCTATTAGCCACATGCTAGCTAGCTATTAGCTAGCTATCAGTTAGTAGTCTCTGACTTTGCCAGGGACCTGGCAAATCATCTAATCAAGTTTTTACCCATCAATAGCCACCAATAGCCCCCTTCTAGAGAGCTATTAACTAGCTATCAGCTAATCACCTCTAACTCTGCCAGAGGCCTGGAAAGTCAATTTTTCAGGCGAATAGCCGTTATTAGCCCCATGCTAGCTAGCTATTAGCTAGCCACCTCTAACTCTACCAAGGGCCTGGCAAGCAGCTATTCAAGCTATTGGCCATTAATAGCCGCTATCAACCACATGCTAGCTAGCTACTAGCTAACTAGCAGCTAGCAGCCTTTGACTTTGCCAAGGCCATGACAAAATATTTATATCCCTTCTCATTGTAGAACCTGGAATATTATATATATTGTCACATGATGACATGAGATTCAATAAGCTATTAAATACCTGGATATTATTTGTAGAACAAGGAATATAATCATGTATATGAATCCCTAAAATATACAACAAGACTTGTAATATTTACAACGAAGTAAAGCACTTTCTCTATATGTGCAATAGTCATTTATAGTATTTATATCAAATGTAAAAGTATACCCTTTCAATTAGTTTAATATATTTACAAGCCTAGCATGTGGCCTGTCTAATGTGGTCAATTAGCAAATGAAATAGTATACTTTTACACATGATATGGATGCTATAAACGTTACATTAAAAAACCGCTTTACTCCAGTGTTATGGGTTGTAAATACCCCCGGGTTCCCAAGGGAGTTTTTCGTGTAGGCTATATCTGTTTAACCTGGAATATAATATAGTTATTCACATAATTTCATAATTGTGACATATTACACCGACAGGATTCCTTGTATCTGTGGAACTATGGAATATTATGTATGTAGTCACAACATTTCACAATTGTTTTGGTTTAGGGGAAAGGACTCAACAATCGGTGTAAATGTGGAACCAGTAATGTGATAAAACGAAAATTGATCTCGGGCATTTTGGATTCATACACGTATAATAAAACTAAATTTTGTCGGTGAATCATGGGATTTCTGCTTAGTGGTTAATGTAAAGCAACACTTTTGTGTAGCAGTAATTTCAATCGTGTATTGTTTTATTTGCCGAATGGTCTATATATGGAAAATATTTAACACAATGACATTGAAAGCTGGGCTTGTACTTGATTCCACCTCAGTTCTCTATAGTGGTCTGAGATTCCACCAATCAACAACAAAACGAAAGACAAAATCTGTAACAAACACCGGCTTCTAATTCGGTAACATTTCCCCTACTCGAAGTGTTCCTATGAGTTAACAGGTACTCAACTGTTTCCCAGAGTCCTATTTGTTTACTTTCAGTTATATTTTCTAATTTTTGATTTCACTGAAAATCTCGCTCACGGCTCTCTACTTTAATACCACAATACTTTTGCATTGATTGATTGATTTATTTATTGATTTATTATTTGATTGAATGATTTGGTGCAATGTAACTTATTTTGTGTGTGATTTTGATCAATTCATTCATTGAATTTCAAATTTATTTTTTTCTTTCGCCTGTCTACTTTGCTCTCAGCTCTATCTCAGCCCACTACAAGTCTGAAGCTGTATGTAATTCTCTCTTTTCTTTTTTGACTGAATAAAGATGCCTTGTCCATTCTTCTCCTCTTATCTAAATTAAAACACCCTAATGGTATATTTGGCTAGATAGTAGATACCGCGAAAATTTCCTTTATGTCTAATTTTGTGGGAGGTTATCACTCTTGACAAACAGTCAACCATGCATAAACTAGTAAGGAAGTGAATTCTCTTACTGGTTTATCCATGATTGACTGTTTGTCCACATGTGATAATCTCCCAGAAGATACCAGATAAAGCAAACTGTTAATGTAAGTGATCCCTCGCCAATTATAAGATTAGGGGTGTTTTAATTTAGATAACAGGAGATTATCAATCATTTACATTCTCGCTGCCCCCTGTGGTTTTGCCTGCATAATAATCCAATTATTCTGTAGGCAAATATTGTGAGAAAATAGAATAGAAGATGTCACGTGAAACGTTCGAAATGACTTGATATGACCTTAGATTGCAATGTTATCACAGTCACAGGTAGGATAAATCTATCTAATGATATTCGCAGGCTGAGTGTTGTTCAACGTCCTCTAACTACAGTCTATTTCAAAATACCGTGCAGCTTTTCTGCTTGACACAACCACGTAGAAACCAAGAAAAAACTGCATATACCACACTTCAATAGCACGATCCCAGATTTTGCATAATAAACCATTTAAATGTATTGTAACTCCATGTAGACATTTGGCGCCAATGTTTTTCTTAGTATCAAAAACCTGATGAAGGGTGCATAACATATCCTTTGCCATGTTCATTTGATGTCTGTATGGTGGCATGTGTAGTTCATTTCACTTCGACAAAATGTAGCAAGAAACTGTACTCATCCAAACTTGCTATCTTAAAGTGTAGCATGTCCAGTTTCTTATTGAATTTGTTATTGTAAAATTAACTGTAGTTATGGTCTCTCATACCGCACTTGACATAGGGGAAAGAAACTGATTTTATTTCCTGGAGTAGTCTTCCCCTTTAACTATGACTATATTGTGAACGACGAGGATAAACTTTTTACAACTAATGGACGGTATCTTAATAATACTTAAGAATTACTTTATTTCTACTAAATCAAAAATTATACAACTGATATTACAACAAAAGAAAGAATAATAAAATATATTTGAGCAGACAGTTATAATGTGTGATGTTAATAATATTAAACAATATTAATAAAAAGATGGCATCTATTAATGGTTTAGGACGTCATAAAGTATATTTTAAACTTACTCCGACAACAGGTATCTCTTATATATGAAAGGATTGCTTTAGCACCAGTAAACTTTGTGCGGAATTGACCGAAATTATTCATTGACGATACATGAGCCTTAATTTTTTATAAATCAGGCATGACACTAATGACAGCTGCTCACTCGCTAGTCCGGAAGGTTATAGTGGAGGAATCCCGGGGAGCTTTTGACATCCATTTCCATCTGGATCATGGATTGGTATCCCATGCCGCTTATTGGAAAAAGCTTGGATTCCACCCAGCAACCTCGGAGGTGGTAGTCTAACCAACTTGTACCAAAATCCTCCTCAGGGATTAAAGTACTTGGGGGAGTGGAGGTCAACTGTAACCTTGCAACGTACCCCACCAATCTTTCCAGGTCCCCAAACTGGGAAATTGTGATAGGGGTACACCCAGAACATGCGTGCAAGGTCTCCCCTAAACTACTCAGTAGATATAGGGAGTTGGTTAGGTCCCTAAGTTAGTTATCGGCCTTGGGAGAGGTTGGGATGGACCACACGGTCTCTCCCAACCTTTGGCCAGACCACGAGAACCTCCTCCGTCTGGTCTTGGCGGAAAGCACACCGAATCACCCCCTCGCGATCGTTTTACACATCACAGGGACCAGGTCGGATTACTTGGCCACTGATGTGAGCTACAGTGTCCTCCACGTAGTGAAGGAATACTGTGCCCCACATCAGCAAGTACAGCTTCACAGCTTTGCCAGTGATTCGGCTGTAGTCCGTCGATGGGTAAATGAGTTCTCGCACTGCTACTTCAACTTTAATGCTGGAGTCAGCGCAATTGTCCCCGTCCAAGTCACAGCCTTAAGAGAAGTACCGGAAGACCATCTCCTCCTGGAGATGGACTCCCCATACTTTTGTGTAACAGGAGAGCAAAAGCCCAACTCCCCAGCCTACATCAGTGATGTAGCCGGACTTGTTGCCAAGCTCCGTGGTGTCAGCACCACCCAGTTGCTTGATATCATGGAGGCAAACACCAGACGCCTTTTCGGCTTTTACTAGGAGACATAATACGACTCTGTCATGGCACACCTATCTATTTAAAAAAAAGTACATACACCAGACCAGTCTCCCCTTATGTACATGCATACACAACATTAGTACAGTTTCATCCTAGCAATTCGAAGACAGTTCTAGGACTAAAATAACAAATAATAATAAACCAATAAACCTGCCACCTTGCCCCCCCCTCCCCGTTTGGCTGATGGGAGGGCGTAACCTACCTCGGTGGTTTATTTTTATTAAATCTCCTGCCCTGTCCGGTCACCCTGATAATGAGGGAGACCATAATTAAGCCCAATAAAAATGACATAATTATTTGTTAGTCCAAAACTAAAAGGACATATTTATTCCTCTTTCATTATTTATATAATGATAATACCAACACACAATTGGCCAAACTATAAGACACCTGTACAATTACTCCCCCCTCCCCCCAACAAAACATAAAAATGATGATAATTGTGATGGGAATATTAGAAAACATAAAAATAATGATAATTGCAATTGGCCATATTTGTAGATGTATTTGTACAAGTACTCCCCCCCCCCCACCGTCACAACACGTAGAAATATTGCCAACTGCTCCCCATCAGTCCTTAGTTTAGTCTTAATCCCATCAAAGGGGGCCACACCCCACTAGTCACTAGTTCTATAAAACTGGGTGTGTGTACTGTCAGGTGACTGACATGTGACTAAAGCCCTCAACGCCCACCAAGGACTGAATGGAATATTTCAAGCAACTACAAACAGAACAGATCTGGACAACGATAGAAGCACATCTCCGAGACAGTTTTAGTGATACTTCGGCGATACTCTACTATCTAGATCCAGATAATACCAACACACAAGACTTGGGAAACCAACTCAAGCCAAACCAAGAATTCTAACCTACCCTACAAATACAAAGGTAAGAATACTTCAATATGGTATGTATGGTATGGTATGGTATGGGAATGGTATGGTATGGTATTGTATTATCTGCGTAGACCCTCATATTCCCAGGGTATGACATCAAAGTACAGTAATATTAAATCCATACATTTCATATTACTAAACTTCTGACGTCATATAGTAAGATGGTCTGAACTACATTGAATTATTTGTAAACATTAACCTGTACAGCTATATTGAAAGTTAAATTACATTTTTCTCACACTGAATGTACAATTACCTTTTTTTCACTGTAAGATCTCTATATATATTGTCAATGTTTCATATTTTTTCGTTCAAGGTGACTTATAAGCCCGATGGTCTGGGAGGTATTTTATTACCTCATGTCAATATAATGAAATTGCTAATTACTAACTGACTTACTTACTTACTTAATAGCCCAGTCAGTCTAGCTGAAATTTAGGCCGTATCTCGACAAAATTGCAACAGAAATCAAAAGTCTAGAAAAATCTAAGTGGTGGAACATGGTGAAAAATGGCGTTTCTAAATTATCATAGTTAGTGAAAAAATAATATCAATGAAATATCATTTGTTCAAAAACCCATGTAAGTTACTGTAATTGCATTTTTTCAAAACAATGACTTGTATGGTATTCACATGAAATTTACATACTGACCATTATTCCATATCACCATTAAATGAAATACTTTGTTTTGGTTTTTGCTTTGTTACTATGGTGACCAGATTTGCTATACAGATTGATTCTATGTCGTTTTGGAAGCATATCGCTCGATAGGTCAGCAATGTCACCAGAGCTAGAGGGTTATTGATGGGGTCAAAGCTCTAGGTCAATCATTTGATTGTTTGTGCACGTTTTCTCAAACCATTGATGTCTCATCGATGCTAAAACCATGTTTGTCATTACAAGAAAAACAAACTGGGCTACGACCGTGCGACTGGTCGTGGACAATAGACAGTGAAACAAAATACTTCTCCTTCACAGGGCTAAGACCGTACGACATACCACCTAGTGCACCTTATAATCAAGTTCTCACCACTCATCCGAATGTACCGATAGAAACATCTTTGGTAATATCACCATATTCCGCCATTTTCTCCTTTAGGAGTGTCCAGATTATACTTCGGGGGGGGGGGGGATTTTCACTGGGGGCATCTATTTTTCTAAAGAAATATTAGAGGGTGGGGGCTAAACAAAAATTTCACAATTTTCTAGGGAGGTCATGGAACAGAATCATGATTATTTAATGCAACATAAATCAACTGCAATTCTGGCATTTCTTAAAGTAACTTGTCCACGAGGATGTGCAAGACTTGTTTCATCACAATCACTATCAGTGTTATCATCAGTACATGAATTTTCTGAGCTATCAGTATTACAATTGCCTCCATCACTGCCTAGGACATGCATTACAGAAGTGTCACTTTCAGTCTCAGAGTCACTATCTGTTTCATTCATGTCCATGATATTAGTTTTAATTTCATTAATTTTGCAGTCAGTTTTCTAGATCTAAATTCTGGTGTTCCTACTATGTGAATGGATATTATGTCTAATTTTTCTCTTTTTAATTTTTAGTTTTGGTAATTTAATCATGTAATTGTTTGAAGCATACAGCCTTTTATGCTGGCATGGGGTTGGAAGTCGTCTACAGTTCGGTTTGTGTTTGCGAAATCACCTAATACTGGAAATAGAAGTTAAACTTATATATCAGTCAAAGTATACCGAGCAAAAATATTGATAGTTAAATTATTTCTGTTTTTCAGTATTCCTTCCAACAGTAAAAATGGTCACATTTATACTTGCATTCTTGACAAGCTGAGCAACACAAACCGGCATTGGCACTAAAGTTGTTTTCAATACGTATCTACAAAGTAGAACAGTTGTAAAAGTATTTAAATTAAGTATACCCGCATTGCCCAATGCCATTGTGCATGAAATGGTCATCTTCTTTTTTTTTCAATATAATGATTTACCCTGTAAAAGTTTTACACAGAACTTTATCATAAGTTATTTATGATATATTTTTTAGCACAACTGTACAAAGGTTCAGAGGTTCAAAGGCTATACGCATGGTGCTGAAGTTGTGTTTGTTTGTGTGTATGTGTGTGTTATGTAATTGTATACATACATACATACATACATACATACATACATACATACATACATACATACATACATACATACATACATAGATGAGGCAGAGAATTAAACACGGATTTTTACAAGCAATTGGAAGGTGATAAAACAGATGACGTGCAATGGATCATGGATGGATGGATGGATGGATGGATGGATGGATGTGTATATGTATTTTAGTCTTTTTGAAAACAACACCAGCTCTTTTGACAGTTGTTTTGTTATATAAAGTAAATATTAAAACTGGTAGCAGCTTGTACCATATTCTACATATTGCAGCTGAAATTCAGATCGTATTCATTCATCATGACGGCGCTCATTGGGTAAGTTGAACATTACACATCTTCTAGTAAATACAATGATATATCTAGAATACTAAGCAGAAGTTTTGTCCAGGGGTATTGTACGATTTGGCGAGTTGTTTCTTTCTTTGTTTGTTTTGGTTTTAGTTTTTTGTTTGTGTTTTTTTTCTTTCAAAGGAAAAAAAGAACAGTACAAAACCTTACACGACAGTTAGGGTCGTTAGTTTTGGTATGGCATTCAATACATACTTTGATTTGTTCTGAACGATCGTTCAAACTTTCTACGAGTTTAAACCATACCATCATTTCCAATTAATATATCTTTCCTATATAAAACATTAGAATCCACCCAAACTTTGTAAAATCGTGCCTTTGAACATATCTTGTGATATGGGAGCCACTCTTTGGTGAGGGCACGTCTACTCTTTGATGGAAGCAGGTATGTTTCCGATTGGGAACCCCACCCCTTATATAGAGAGAACACGCATTTTCGTCCGAGTTGGCCACCCTAGTATTCTACTTGTGGTCTTGTGACAATATACAAGTGAAGGTTCCATAAAGCACTAAACTAAGGCTACCGTAACAAATATGTTGTATTACCAAAAATACACCAGGCCAACAGGGATGATATATTAATTATAAGCAGATCTAATGAGTGTCAATAATATCTTGAGATTATGGTTTATTGAAAATACACGACATCAAAGCGTCACGTGGATGAACGGAACCTGCTACAAACAGGGAAAGTAAACATTCAAATGAATTGAATTAAGCATGTTGGAACAGCAGAGTTACACACCATATGGTTTGATAAGAAAAGTTTTATGGCCTCTTTATTTGTACATGAAATGCCAGGGAAACTGAACATTTGTTGGTGAAGGTAAAATATTATGTAAAGTGACTAAACCGTATTGTTCTTATCAAAGCATGAAATGTAATACAAGTCTCTGTCCTTCCCATATGCTGTGCCAATTGTAATTAATGCAATTCAATTCTTTACTTTCGCATTTTGTAAAAGCTTCCGTTCGTCCATGGTCTGATATCTGCAGGTATACTCACATACATCTTCTACTATGTTCTCTTATGTGCAGGAGTGGAGATTCACAACATCAGATACGTAGTTTGACTACAACAAGGAGATTCATAACAGGGTGTATTTTACTAAGTATCATCTGCCTTTGTATTCTTTGCCATGATGTTTATATTTATAAACCACGGAGCAGTCAGCTGTTACCATATAAGACCGAATCAGCAGGAAAAAAAGCGGTTAGTCACCATAGGACCGTCCCGACAAACCGAGTTGCGTTACAAGAAAAACTTGGTCAGAATAACACCGTCTTAACAATGTATGGTAAACTTAGCCGACACGAATCGCAGCAATCACAACTTCGTCACATGGATGGTAAGCCTAGCCGATACGAATCACAACAGACACAACTTGGTGATAATAAAATCGTTCCAACCATGCCTGGTAAGGTTAGGCTAGATACATCAGAACACAAACTTGCAGTGAGAAAACATATTCCAGATGTAATCATCGGTGGAGCTAAAAAATGTGGCACTGGAGCCTTAAAAACATTTCTGTCTTATCATCCATCGCTAGCTATGGCAAGACGAGAGGTTCATTATTTCGATAAAAATTACTCAAAGGGTATACAATGGTATGTTCAGATGATGCCTGTATCAACACCAGACCAACTTGTTATTGAGAAAACACCGATGTACTTGATCGACCCTGATATACCGAGAAAAGTATACAAAGACGTCTCACCTAAAACAAAAATCGTCTTTACATTTTGTGATCCTGTGTATAGAGCTGTGTCAGATTATGCCCACGTGAGATTTAGACACAGGAATGTAACTGGTTACAAAATAAAAGACACCTTTGAAGACTCAGTTCTCGACACAAATGGTGCACTTGTCACAGCTAATAAACTTATCAGCACTGGGGTGTATATAAAACATCTTCAGAATTGGTTGCATGTCTTCCCTTCAAAACAAATACACATCGTAGATGGCGAAGTGTTGAAGACGGATCCCAGTGTCGAATTACAAAGCCTTGAAACGTTTCTAAATATAACTAAATTTTTCACCAGAGACAGCTTTTACTTCGATAAAAAGAAGGGTTTTTATTGTTTACACAAACCCAAAGAACTATGCCTTGTTAGCGGTAAAGGTAGACATCATCCGAACGTCCGTCAAGAAATTCTTGACAAGTTGAAAGAGTATTATCTGCCTTTCAATAATCAACTTGAAGAAATTTCTAAGTTGCAAAACCTGACAGCTCACACCTTAAAATTTGATTGAAATTAATCACGATTTGGTATTGATCTTTTTATTATATGCCCTGACCAATACTCATTTTCCTTCCCACCATTCATTCTTGCAAACCTAATTAATCATTGATGCTTGTAGCTTTGAATCTGTACATGTACTGTCCTGTTTCACATACCTACATAGACAACCAGGTCTATGGCTAGGCAGCTATCCAAGCTATTAGCCATCAATAGGTGCCATTGGCCACATAGTAGCTAGCTATTAGCTTGCTATCAGCTAGCCACCTCTAACTCTGACAGGGGCCTGGCAAGGCAGCTATTCAAGGTCATATCCATTGATAGCCGCTAAGCCCCTTCTAGCCAGCTCTTAGATTGCTAGCATCTAGCAGCCTCTGACTTTGCCAAGGACATGATAATAAGCTATTAATTAATCGGGTATTATTTGTAGAACAAGGAATATAATCATTGTTATAATATACCTAGTGATAATGTTGTGCTATGATTCGCTAGAATCAGTCACGTGATAGGAAAATACAATGACTATTTCCCTAGGGAAATAGTTCCATCAACTTTTACATGATCACGTGACCACCGCGCGTTCACAGCATGTCAAAATGGCGGCTTCTGACGATGTCGTCTGCCACCGCGAGTTCACAGCATGAGGTATATTATAAAACACATATTGCCTGCAGATATTCGGGCTGTGAGTTACCAGAATCCCGAGGCCAAAGGCCGAGGGAAATAGCATGTGATTCTGGTAACTCACAGTCCCTCGGGTGTAATAAACGGGTGCTATAGCCCTCATGGCCAGGCAACATGTGTTCAATATGAATCCTTAAAATATACAACAAGACTCCTAATATTTACAACGAAGTAAAGCACTTTCTCTATATGTGCTGCACTCATTTATAGTATTCATATCATATGTAAAATTATACTGTTTCAAAGGGTTTATTTACATGTACATGCCTAGCATGTGGCGTTTCTAATGTGGTCAATTTGCTATTGAAACAGTATACTTTTACAGGCTGTGATACATTCAGAAAAAGCTTTACTCCAGTGTTATGAGTTGTAAATATCCCTTCCCAGGGGAGTTTTTCGTGTTTGTTATATTTGTTAAACCTTGAATATAATATAGTTATTCACATAATTTCACAATTATGACATATTGCACCAACAGGATTCCTTGTATCTGTGGAACCATGGAATATTATGTATGTAGTCACAACATTTCACAATTGTTTTGGTTTAGGGGAAAGGAATCAATAATCGGTGTAAATGTGGAACCAGTAATGTGATAAAATGAAAATTTGTCTTGGGCATCTTGAATTCGTGCACGTGCAATAAAACTAAATTTATCGGTGAACCATGAGATTTCTGATTAGTGGTTAATGTAAAGCAACACTAGTTTTGTGTAGCATTAATTTCAATATGTATTATTCTATTTGGCGAATGGTTTATATATGTACTTATAATATACCTAGTGATAATGCTGTGCCATGATTCGCTAGAATCAGTCACGTGATAGGAAAATAGAATGACGACTTCCCTCGGGAAATAGTCCCATCAATTTTTACATGGTCACGTGACCACCGCGCGTTCACAGCAGGTCAAAATGGCAGCTTCTGACGATGTCGTCTGCCACCGCGAGTTCACAGCATGAGGTATATTATAAAACACATATTGCCTGGCCTATATTCGGGCTATAGCACCCGTTCATTATCCCCTCGTGACTGTGACTTACCAGAATCACATGCTACTAGCATGTGATTCTGGTAACTCACAGTCCCTCGGGTGTAATAAACGGGTGCTGTAGCCCTCATGGCCAGGCAATATGTGTTCAATATAAGAATGTGAACTATTTAACACAGTGACATTGAAAGCTAGCCTCGTACTTGACTCTACCTCAGTTCTCTATAGTGGTCTTAGACTCCACCAATCAATAACAAACGTGAGTTACTTGACTGTAAAACGAAAGACAAAATCTGTAACAAACAGCTGCTTCTAATTCGGTAACATTTCCCCTACTCGAAGTGTTCCTATGAGTTAGCGGGTACTCAACTGTTTCCCAGAGTCCTATTTGTTTAGTTTCAGTCATATTAACCATAACAAGTCGAATATGTCCTATAAAGTTTGTTGATGTACCTTACAGTGTTAATGAATAATTTGCATAATCGAATGCCTTTTCGGTAATTAGGCTATATCTAAAGACTGAATACTTCAATTTCAATACAATTTAGTACATATGTTATTATATATATTAATATATACGCACCTCTACTAAGACGTTGTTGATACAACTTTTACCTTTTTGATGAGTAATTTGAAAAACGAACGATATTCAGCAATTAAACAGTATCATACACTTTTCAAATTCTGTATAATTTGGCATACACATTAACCTCAGAAAGCACGCTTGTCCAAAAAGGCCTTATAATATAGTTTTCTTAGTTTTAATGAGCAATTTGCATAATTAGTGAATTCAGTTTAAATCTAGTATAGATATTTTCACTTTTTCAATATATTTTGGTCTTATCATTATATATTTTGAATTTTTTATTTTTTATTTTATTTTGAATTTTTTTATATCTTTGTGACGATTATTTTTGTAGAGGGCGTGGTTGGCCTCCTGTAGACTTAACATGATCATTTAACTCATGTGGGTTGCAGCAAGTATGTTGTTGAGATACTATTAACGTGACACTGCAATGACAACACAACTGTTAATTAAAGACTGATGCAAAAACCAGTCTTGATGAGTTGCATTTCATGATGTACTGGAAAGTCAAAACTACGTGTTACACAATGCACGATTGGTCATGATAGCGACATATTTTAAATCCCCCTCAGAATGTGCATCAAAATTTAAAATTCTCGAATTAATCTATTAAGAGTAACATATATTATGATTTTTTTAAAAACATTTTGGAACGGCAAACATCCCCCCCCCCATCCCCCATTTGTGGAATTTTCCAATGATTCCTAATGACTAGACCCCTTAACTAGGATAACAATCAGAGCAGAGACAGCCCTCTACGTCCATTTTAAGACCAAGTATGCAATTTACAAAAATAATCGTCACAACGATATAAAAAAATTCAAAATAAAAGTAAATATGGCATGGTATGGTACGGTATGGTATGATATGGTATGGTAATGCTAATGACATGGTATGGTATATGGTATGGTATGGTATGGTATGGTATGGTATGGTATGGTACAGTACTGCATTGTATTGCATTGCATTGCATTGCATTGCATTCTATTGTATTGTATTGTATTGTATTGTATTGTATTGTATTGTATTGTATTGTATTGTATTGGAAGGTAGGGTAGGGTATGGTATGGTATGGTATGGCATGGTATGGTATGACATGGTATGGTATTGTATTGTATACATAGACCCTCATATTTCCAGTGTGTGACATCAAAGTACAGCAATATGAAATCGATACATTCCATATTACTACACTTCAGTAACCCCCCCCCCCCCCACATTGAAATTTTCGAGTGACCCCTCCCCCCTCAAATCCTCTGACCTGGAATACTTATCGTCGGCAGCTGTCGTTAGTACAATATGTCAAAGAGGCATACATAATCCTTCCCCCCTAATACACCCATGGTAGTAGTAAGGACGTCAGCTGTCGCGATGCCGATTACATTTAATTCTGAAAAGTAAATGATCAGCTGAACGCTGTAGCCCCCTCACTTCATAAAATTAATGCGCGTTCATTGTAAAGTTTGAGAATATTTTAGATTAAAATTGTCATCATAATAGAAAAAATAGTCGGTCTATAAATATAAGAAATAAATAATCTCCTGGTATTTCTCATTGGTGCTCTCGGACTCATGGCTCTCCTATATCTGAATCCGTACGGCCTATCGGTTCGGAGGGATACGACCGACATGAGGCGAATCATTCGTCCTCGATGACTTAGCACTCATTCGGAATACTTGGAGATTATATAATTGTAACTGTATGTATGTATGTATGTATGTATGTATGTATGTATGTATGTATGTATGACTGTATGTATGTATGTTTGTATGTATGTATGTATGTATGTATGTATGTATGTATGTATGTATGTATGTATGCATGTATGTATGTATGTATGCATGTATGCATGTATGTATGTATGCATGTATGCATGTATGTATGTATGTATGTATGTATGTATATTGTGTCTTTATTGTTTTTTGATGTTTATATAACAACACCATGACACATTCCTGCTTTAGAGTCGCTTTATTTTACAAAGTAATCTAATCTAATTTAATCTAATCTAATCTAATCTAATCTATTTTAATGTGAGACTAGAAATGTTAATATTAAAACTGGTAGCAGCTTGTACCATATTCTACATATTGCAGCTGAAATTCAGATCGTATTCATTCATCATGACGGCGCTCATTGGGTAAGTTGAACATTACACATCTTCTAGTAAATGTAATGATATATCTAGAATACTAAGCGGAAGTGTTGTCCAGGGGTATTTTACGATTCGGCCAAATGGATTAGAAAAATATTAGCGGAGTTGTTTGTTTTGTTTTGTTTTGGTTTGTTTGGTGTGTGTGTGTGTGTGTGTGTGTGTGTGTGTGTGTGTGTGTGTTGTTTTGTTTTTCTTAGCAAGGAAAAAAGAACACTACAAAAGGTTACACGACAGACAAAAACAGAACAAAGACATTTATCAAACAGAAAAGAGTGAAAGCTTTACAGGAACGGAAAAAAGCGGAGTTAAGTTCACAAAACAGTTCATGACATTTGTGGAATTCATCGCTGTCGATTATGCCTATCGAGCGCTATAGTGACATACCCTTCACGTGGAGGGTTTATACTCATATCAAGTGATTTGACTGTGTATTCGTACTAGGGTAACCGACTAGGACAAAAAGGTGTGCCCTCTCAAAATGTGGTGTTCCTAATCGAAAAGTAATGGTTCCCAAAAAATTGTGTTCTCAATCAAAAATTAAAGAGTGGCTATCATCAAAAAAGATATGTGTTCTCATCAAAGTGGGAGTTTCCAAGCAAATAAGGGATGTGCCCTCACCAGAGAGTGGATCAGATCAAAAAGGAGACGCGCTCTCACCAAGGAGAGAACATCTCCTCTTTGATAGGAGCATGTCTATTTTTAAATGGGAACACCACTTTTTGAATCGGAACTCTCAATGTGGTGAGAGGACGTCTCTATTCAATTAGGGTAGTTTGTCTTAATTAAAACAGACGATTGTTTTCTTGTGGCATATATTTAATAGCATGAATAGTTCACATACATAATCTGATTTGTTCTGAATAGTCTTTCCAAACTTCAGCGAGTTTGAACCATGTCATCATTTCCAATTATATCTTTTATAAATGAATTGTTAGAATCCATCCAATGCTTTGAAATACAAACATCTTGTCTTTAAACATATCTTTTTTTGACAAGAGCCTCTCTTTGGTTAGACCTCGTCTCCTCTTTGATGGAAGCAGGTATCTTTTTTTATTGGGAACCCCACTCTTTTACTGGGAACCCCTGGTGTAGAGAGAACATGCCTTTTAGTCCTAGTTGGCACGTAGTATTAGATTTGTGGTTTTGTGACAATTGACAATATACGTATACAAGTGACGGTTCCTTAAAGCAATAAAACTAAGGTAACAGATATGTTGTATTACCAAAAATACACCAGGCCAAGAGGGTTGATAAATTATATACACCCAGATTTGTGAGTGTCAATAATATCTTGAGATTATGGTTTATTAAAATAACACGACATCAAAGCGTGGATGAATGGAACCTGCTACAAACAGGGAAAGTAAACATTCAAATGAAATGAATTAATAACAGTTGGTGCTGCATGTTGGAACAGCAGAGTTACACATCATGGTTTGATCGGAACAGTTTCTTGGCCTCTTTTGTGTACATGAAATGCCAGGGGAACTAAACATTTGTTTGTGAACGTGAAATATTATGTAAAGTGGTCATAAAACTGTTCTTATCAAAGCATAAAATGTGTAATACAAGTCTCTGTACTTCCAACATACTGTGCCAAACTTAAATGTTATTAATCCAATTCAGTTGTTTACTTTCGCTGTTTACGTTTGTAACAGGTTCCGTTCGTCCATGCTCTGATATCTGCAGGTATACTCACATATCTCTTCTATGTTCTCTTATGTACAGGAGTGGATATTTACAACGTAAAATTCGTAGTTTTACTACAACAAGGAAATTCATAAAAGTGTGTATTTCACTAAGTATCATCTGCCTTTGTATTCTTTGCCATGATGTTTATATTTATAAACCACGGAGCAGTCATCTGTTACCATACACGACCGGATCAGTGGAACAAAACGCCACTAGTCACTATAGGATCATCCCGACCAACCGAGTTGCTTTACAAGAACAACTTGGTCAGAATAAAACCGTTTTAACAGTGAATGGTAAACTTAGCCGACACGAATCGCAGCAATCACAACTTCGTCACATGGATGGTAAGCCTAGCCGATACGAATCACAACAGACACAACTTGGTGATAATAAAACCGTTCGAACCATGCCTAGTAAGGTTAGGTTAGATAAATCAGAACACAAACTTGCAGTGAGAAAAAACATTCCAGATGTAATCATCGGTGGAGCTAAAAAATGTGGCACTGGAGCCTTAAGAGTATTTCTGTCTGAACATCCGTCGGTAGCTGTGGCAAGAGGAGAGGTTCATTATTTCGATAACAATTACTCAAAAGGTATAAAATGGTACGTTCAGATGATGCCTGTATCAACACCAGACCAACTTGTTACTGAGATAACACCAAGGTACCTTATCAAATCTGATATACCACAGAAAGTATATAAAGACGTCTCACCTAAAACAAAAATTGTCTTTACATTTTGTGATCCTGTGAATAGAGCTGTGTCTGATTATGTCCACGAGAGAAACAGGAATGTAGATGGCTACACAATAAAAGACACCTTTGACGCCTCAGTTCTCGACGAAAATGGTACACTTATCACAGATAATAAACTTATCAGTACTGGAGTGTATATACAACATCTTCAGAATTGGTTGCAAGTCTTCCCTTCCACACAAATACACATCGTAGATGGCGATGTGTTGAAGACAGATCCCAGTGTCGAATTACAAAGCCTTGAAACGTTTCTAAATATAACTAAATTTTTCACCAGAGACAATTTTTACTTCAATAAAAAGAAGGGTTTTTATTGTTTACACAAACCCAAAGAACTATGCCTTTCTAACTGTAAAGGTAGACATCATCCGAACGTCCGTCAAGAAATTCTTGACAAGTTGAAAGACTATTATCTGCCTTTCAATAATCAACTTGAAGAAATTTGTAAGTTGCAAAACTTGACAGACCACACCTTAAAATTTGATTGAAGTTAATCACAATTTGGTATTGATCTTTTTATTATATGCCCTGACCAATACTCATTCTCCTTTCCACCATTTATGGTTTGCAATCAATTATGCCTGTAGCTTTGAATCTGTACATGTACTGTCCTGTTTCACATACCTATGTCAATTAACAGTTAGTATCCTGTGATTTTGTCAGGGACGAGGCAAATCAGCTATTCAAGCTATTACCCATCAATAGCCACCAATAGCCACCCTTCTAGCGAGCTATTAGCTAGCTATTAGCTAGCCACCTCTAACTCTGCCAAGGGCCTGGCAAGCAGCTATTCAAGGTATAGGCCATTAATAGCTGCTATTAACCCAATGCTAGCTAGCTACTAGCTAACTAGCAGCTAGCAGCCTTTGACTTTGCCAAGGCCATGACAAAATATTAATATCCCTTCTCTTTGTAGAACCTGGAATATTATATATATTGCCACACGATGACATGAGATTCAATAAGCTATTAAATACCTGGGTATTATTTGTAGAACAAGGAATATAATCATGTATATGAATCCCTAAAATATACAACAAGACTTGTAATATTTACAACGAAGTAAAGCACTTTCTCTATATGTGCAACAAGTTCATTTATAGTATTTATATCAAATGTAAAAGTATACCCTTTCAATTGGTTTATTTACGTGGTTAGCATGTGGCCTGTATTATGGGGTCAATTAGCAAATGAAACAGTATACTTTTACACATGATATGGATGCTATAAACCGATGTGATACATTTAAAAACCGCTTTACTCCAGTGTTATTGGGTGTAAATACCCCTTCCCAGGGAATTTTTCGTGTAGGCTATATCTGTTTAACCTTGAATATAATATAGTTATTCACATAATTTCACAATTGTGACATATTACACCAACAGGATTCCTTGTATCTGTGGAACCATGGAATATTATGTATGTAGTCACAACATTTCACAATTGTTTTGGTTTAGGGGATTGGCATCAATAATCGGTGTAAATGTGGAACCAGTAATGTGATAAAATGAAAATTGATCTCGGGCATTTTGGATTCATACACGTATTATAAAACTAAATTTTGTTGGTGAATCATGGGATTTCTGCGTAATCGCTAATGGAAAGCAACGCTAGTTTTGTGTAGCAGTAATTTCAATCGTGTATTGTTTTATTTGACGAATGGTCTATATATGTACTTAAGAATGGAAAATATATAACACAATGACATTGAAAGCTGGGCTTGTACTTGATTCCACCTATAGTGGTCTGAGATTCCACCAATCAACAACAAAACGAAAGACAAAATCTGTAACAAACAGCTGCTTCGAATTTGGTAACATTTTCCCTACTCGAAGTGTTCCTATGAGTTAACAGG
Source organism: Glandiceps talaboti (assembly GCF_964340395.1). Lineage (NCBI taxonomy): Eukaryota > Metazoa > Hemichordata > Enteropneusta > Spengelidae > Glandiceps > Glandiceps talaboti. The sequence continues at coordinate 2,115,476 of NC_135571.1, forward strand.
TACTCAATTGTTTCCCGACCCCAGAGTCCTATTTGTTTATTTTCAGTTATATATTTTCTAATTTTTGGTTTCATTGAAAATCTCGCTCACGGCTCCTTACTTTAACACCACAATACTTTTGCACGAAGTTCACAAAGACAGTTTAGGTACACCCCTGTGTCGAATTGAGAGTCGTGTCCATTGTTTTGAACTTGAAAGACTATCTGTCTGTAGCCATGACAACCTTTGTTTATGTGAGTGGCGTCAATAAAGGGTAGAGTTTGTTTTAACACAAATGATCGCTAGCATGGTATGTATTGTTTTATTACATTAAACCACGAAATAAAGGTGACTCATGCACCTATTTCCGGCGATCGATTGACCAGCGATCAGTCCCTTGTTTTCACAATGAGCTCCTGCACTACGTTACGCCGACTGTCCTGTAAACATAGCAGCTTGCTGTAAACGATGGCAGGTCCAGGTAGGTAGGTTGGTTCAGTAGCAAACTTAACCCCCTAGAATGTCATTTATAATTTGCAATCTACCCGTTCAGAAATAAGTGTCCAGATTTTGCATGCATAATCCAAACGTTTTGTTGTCAAATATTCGATGTGATTTGATGTGGCCTTAGATTAAAATGTTTTCACGGTCGCGGGTAGGATAAATCTAAGCTTTAACAACGTTGATTGTTGCTCAGCTTCCTCCAACTACAGCCAATTTCAAAATACCGTGTAGAGTTTCTGTATATCCCACACTTCAATAGCAAGATCGCATTTTTGCTTCATTTAGTTTAAATAAACCATTTATGATTTAAATGTATTGCAACTCTATGCAGAAATTAGGCGCCAATGCTTTACTTAGTATCAAACACACGATGAAGGGTGCTTAAAATATCATTTGTGGTGTTTATTTGATGTCTGTATGGTGGCATGATTGTTTAGTTCATTTCACTTAGACAAAATGTAGGAGGAAACTGTACATATGTCCACTTTCTTATTGAATTGGTTACTGTGATTATATCTGCACGGTATTGTACAATTCACTGTAGTTATGGTCTCTCATACCACACTCGACATAGGGGAAAGAAACTCATTTTTTTCAATCTATGAATCATCCATTCAAGTTCATAACTTACAATATAACCAGTTTTGTTGCTCCATCGTAATAAGCTCTGTATTATGCATTTGGGATTGCATTACACCACGGTCGTGAACTTCGAATTCGATGACAGTAAAGGTTGACCTGCACAATGCATCGTCACATGTTTTATCTTTAAATAACTACCCAATTCTCAATTCAAAGGAGAACACCACGCCAGCAATTAAAGAGATCGTTAGAGCAAAGATACAATTTGGGATTTTTTTGCCAATAATCGCCCAAAATGTATGTGATGAAATCATGCAACGTTTCCCCAGAACCCATTACCATAGTTTATGGTAATGCCTTTATTTCCTGGAGTAGTGTTTCACTTTAACCATGACTATATTGGAAATGACCATTGGCTAGCATTACATAGATGTAATTGCCTTGACGAGGACACTGTTTTACACAACTATTCGACGGTATCTATTACCGGTATCTATTCTAATAAATTAAAATTATACAACTGGAACTTCAAAATTGAGTGAGTGAACAACAAAATACATTTGTTAATGAGCAAACATAGAAATGAGGACAAAAGTAATTGACGATACAACTAATCGAGTTTGACCTCACTCTATGAATAAAATTAGACAATATATACAAGTTTACAGCAAGAAAAACTTACAAATAATAAGCATTATGAACACAATGGCCGTGATACAGAACTTACAATATGTGTGATGATAAAATAGTAAAGAAATATTAATTAAAAGATAGCATCTATTTAGGGTTAGGGTGTACTTCTTGAAGTCTGTTTTAAACTTACTCCGACAACAGGTATCTCATATAATATGAAGTGACTGGTTTAGTACCAGTAAATTTTTGTGCCGAATTGACCAAAATTATTCATTGACCATAAATGAGCTTTAATTTTCTACCAACAGTACAGTATTTGCGCAGGTATCTCTCTCTCTCTCTCTCTCTCTCTCTCTCTCTCTCTCTCTCTCTCTCTCTCTCTCTCTCTCTCTCTCTCTCTCTCTCTCTCTCTCTCTCTCTCTCTCTCTCTCTCTCTCTCTCTCTCTCTCTCCCCCTCCTCCTCTTCTTCCACAGTTCCCCTCTTCCCTTGCTCCCTATACATCTATACATATCGCACCGTCCAAGACGCGCCGCCTTTATTTCGTTGTGTTGCCGAAGAAATAACAGCTCTGTGTCAAGACTAGTGTAGTGTACTTCTTCGTTGGTAACCCGATCTGTCCATGATATGTGCAGCATCCTTAAATTTCTATAGAATCATATTGTTGTTGCTTCTATCTTTTTTCCATTGCTGATGAGATTGTCTAGCACTCGCTTCCATACAAGAGAACAGAGTACACATAGCAATACAACATATAATTTAGTAGATATTATAAACCAAAAACGTACTGTAACAATGAATGAATCTCTGTCCAGGATATCTGTACTATTACTAAAGTCTTATGATATACAACTGCCGACATCAGACTGTGGACGAACGGAACATGTTATAAACTGGGAAAGTAAACAACTGAAAATATAACACTTGGCACAGCATGTTGGAAGTAGAGAGACTAGTATTACATTCCATCATTTGATAAGAATAGTTGTATGGCCACTTCACATAATAGTTCAGATTCGCAATCAAATTTCCAGTCCCCCTGGCATATCATATGAACACATAAAGAGGCCACAAGACTGTTCTTATCAAACCATGGTGTGTGATACAAGTCTCTGCTGTTCCAACAAGCTGAGCAAATGTTATTAATCCAATTTATTTGTTTACTTTCCCTATTTTTTTTAACAGGTTCCGTTTCTTTACTCTCTGATGTCAGCATTTGTAAATCATGGTCTTTGCTAATACCTGCTAGCTCTATCCTATGAATTGTCTTTGCGTGCATGTTACAAATACAACATCAATACACTGTACCAGAACTTGTTTTTGTTGAGACGTTAAACTCAATAGTAACCTTGAGTGGCTGTACGGTCACATGATACACTATAAATAAAGAGTGGCTGGGTTTTCCCTACTCACACGGTCCATGAAATTTAAAACGTAACATGTTAACAAGACTGTGAGAGGGAGAGAGGAATTGGAGCTCGAGGAATTCTGGTAAGGTCTGCAAATTTTTCGCTTGCTTATTAAATATAACCGGAAACAGCGATATAACGTGTGTCGTTAAGAACTCCGACAGACATGTTCACAATCCTATTGGAGTTATGAGAACATAATACTGGCTTAACTAGGTCGAACGGTAGCTAGACATGCAGGCAGATTTTGGAGAAAAAAAAACAGTCTAAAATGACCTCAAAAGCAAAGGTCGACTTTTAATACAATAGCACCGTCATGAATATCATTTGTGAGTTCCTACATAAACCTCTGGTAATTTGTGTGGTAACTGTCACGTAAATCAATAAACCACTTCCCAATTTATTAGGATGTAACCCAAAGCTAGGAAGTATGTGTAATGGATAGCGCATTTTAAACAGCTACGTAACTGCGCATGTGCGGCATGATTCCAACTTTGTAATCGTAGTGTTTACGCTGTTAGGGTTCATACTCGGGTTATTGCTATCTTGTTGCTTGGTTACCAGATTATGATACTTTTGAAAACAGGATTGATATGATTCATAAATTAGATTAAATCCATAACTAAATAGAATTATTGGTATAGCTGATATAGATTCTGAAGTTTCACCTAGATACGTAAATAACCTGATTTGAACTTCCAGTAGGAAGTAACTGTGAAAATTGAGTATGTGTGTCACAGTGTGTTTCATGTGTGTGTGTGTGTGTAAGTATAGTATGTATGTACATGTATGTATGTATGTATGTATGTATGTATGTATGTATGTATGTATGTCTATGTGTGTGTCTATGACGTCATGTTATTATTTCATATAATGTATCATGATATATCCAAGTAAATTAATCATTCTGCACTGTTTATAATTAGTCTGCCCTGCAAACCAGTACCGTAGTCTCTTGTGGAAATCCCCTGATAATAAAATAATACTCTAACATAGCGTGACAGAAAACCAAATGTTGTTAATACCTGTCGGATTTTTTGTTGTACAGATTATTATAACCTAGTGGTGTGATGGCATACCATGGTGGTATAGGTGATGGCAAGGAATACACTGTAACGACCGAGTCAACAGCTTTGGACGATACCATTATTATGGACGGTAAGTCACGTAGGAAATTTTACTGCATGTGTGTATATTTACGTCTTTCATTAAAAGCAGGATAAATTTTCGACAGGGATGAACCACCCCAACCCCACCCCCTCCTCCATGTTCCACACACTTACCCGTTTCTTTTTACATGTAAGACGTGTTGTTGTTGTTGTTGTTGTTGTTGTTGTTGTTGTTGTTGTTGTTGTTGTTTTCGTTAAAAAAAGATACATAGCCATAAGGTATACAAGTCATGCTAGCTTGACCATGTAAACACTCGATTTGTATGACTTTGTCTCTTGAAATTAAACTTGCCCTTGCCTTTTACTCAAAGTTTGAACACAATTATAAGCATGTATTAAATACCCATCGTTATTGAAGCCATGTTTAGGGAATTGTTAACGGAAATTTGGCCCCAAATTTGACTTTCCGTGAACAGATTTCCGTTTGAGTGTTACATCATACCCGTACCGTACGTCTGCATATGCACAGAAAAGGCCTGTATCCTATGATACCACCCCTAGTGGCCACCCTGCTTTTATTATTTACGTACCTGTAAAGTACTTGTTGTTGTTGTTGTTGGTGTTGGTGTTGTTGTTGTTGTTGTTGTTGTTGTTTAACGTCATACGTATTGTCTTCATAGAATTTGGTACACCATGGACACCGATTATAAAGTTCAGAACCACACATGAGATTACCATTCGATGGGAAAAGGCAACAGGTGATATTGGTGAACTAGAAATATTCTGTAAAGATGAAGAGACGGGTGAAAAGAAGCGTGTTGGTAAGGTAGATGGCAGGGCCAATGAATTCAAGGTCTCTGGGTTGAAGACTCAGACGAAATATCGGTTTAAAGTTGTGCCTGTACATGGAGATCATCGGGCCAGTTTGAAGAATAAACGTGCTACAGTCATCAGTCCGACAGGTATGGATAAATTTCACACACAAAGTGATAAACAAACAAACAGAAAGCAAACAAACAAAGAAATCAGACAGACAGACAGACAGACAGACAGCTAAACAATGAGTTTGACAGATGATAATAGAAGCTGAGAAACAAACAAATCCCAGGTCTCTCTTTCGAGGAGGAATCTACATCGAAATAAATTTTGCTCACAATCCACCCCCCCCCCCCTCCTCCCATCTCAATGTGAGGCTAACATTCAGATTGCAAACACGGTGCAGTTGTAAACATATAATCAACATGTGTATTATTTTGCCTCTTACGGTGTTGTAAATACGCCATAAAAGTTAACAAACCCGTTAATTTGGCTTAACCTTGGTTGGCTGTGATTGGTGGATTACAATTCACCTGTTATTTTACAGATATAACTTTTGATTCACGTACAAGGCCATGTGGTATACTTAGGTCATCAAGTAGTCTTTCACACCGTTATTGATTGCAGATTAGACCTTTAATATATACAGATAGTGGCAGGGGATAGTGTGGGGGCGGGAAATCGAATCTGTGAATCATCAATCAATAGTTCACAAGTAATCTGCCTTTACTTTAGAAACAAGGCGTTAGATTTACAACTTGCTGGTTTATTGTACGCTTTCGTCTAGCCTAAATAGTAAATCAGTAAAACGTAACTTCCAAAATCTTGTTATTTCTTGTTGAAGTGTGACATATTATGCAGTTGCTTGTTGGTTTCTGTGTGGTTGTATCAAACAAAAAGCTGAATGGTGTTAGGAAATTCACTTCAAGTTAGTTGTAAAAGTCCTAAGTATGTTTCACGGTCTTATTACATCTAATTATTCTCCTTGGTGAGGTATATAGTCACGTTGTGGTTTTAGTCAATCATTATTGTACATGTATTTTATACACAGAATGCACAACATCAAAATCAAAGGACACACAAACCAGACTGTCATCGACTTTACCATCAATGTCAAACCCAGAACACAGCACAGGAGAAGATAGACTACATACACAGAAAATGGCTGCCTTGGCTAAGACGTTAACAGATATCAAACTGCCACCAGATCCTAGAGAAGGTAATGTGTATAGGCCACGAAGTTAGTATCAAGCACCCAATGAAGGGCGCGTAAATTTTCCTTTGCGGTGTTCATTTGGTGTCTGTATGGTGGCATGTGTCACTTAGACAAAATGTAGCAAGAAACTGTACTCATGCAATCTTGCTATCTTAAAGTGTAGCATGTCAAGTTTCTTGTTGGTTTCTGCGTGGCTGTATCAAACAAAACAAAAAACTGCACGGTATTGGGAAATTCGCTGTAAATATTCAGACACTGGAAAGTCATGACAGAACCGAATTGCTCTGCATTTAGTACTAGTCAACAACTAAGATCAGAAACGGTTTGGGGAAAGAAGCAAAAGTTTCTGTGACTCTCACTGTACAAGGTGTATATAAAAAAAAATCTGTCGTTCACAATCTTCTCGTTTAGAGAAAATGACCAGAATTGAGAAAATGCTCCTCGAAGAAGAAGGAACAATCAAAACTGAAAATAGTGCTGATCTTGAAGATCTGCGTGCCTTCACCACTGTACGTCCACCGCCATTAACTGAATCTAATGGTAAGCCAGTGTCAGTTTTATACATAATTATCCAACATTTTATAGGTTTATTTTCATAGCCTCCGACTGTATTAAAAGCTGTCACGAATCCCATCATCTATTGCATATTTCAAAATCATATTTAAATTGTCTGAACACACGCATGTGGCTACCATGCTGTACACTTTGGGTAATAACGTTTATTCACTTTACGAACGGCGAGAAAGTGTATTCTTCCCTCAGGCTAGGAGTTGAGGAAGTTACAGTTATGCCGTTATCATAACGGCATAACTATATAGGTGTATGAATGATAATGTTTCTTTGCGCTTGTATCCCTGTTTTACGAAAATTAGACACATTAGTTATTCCCCACACAAATTTAAACTAAGTTATCATTTTGCAGAGTATCTCAATAGTTTGATGCCCTGAATCGTGATTTTTGCTCATCGTCGTAAACTACACCCTCTTTTACGGCACCATCCAAGACTCACGTTCGTTATTTCGCAGTGTGGCGGAAGAAAACAGCTCCGGTTTGCGAGAATGTTTTTGCTCAGATCTGATTTTATGTTTGCTCTGTCACTGCAAGTATCGTTGTTCGAGAAAGAAATTGTACTTGGAATGTAACACTATACACTCTGTGTTAATTGTTCCGAACATACATAATTTATTTTCACTGACACGATAACAACGTACGGCTGTAGATAAGTAAATAGTACATTATCTGTTTTGCTACTAAAACGAACTTAGAATAGTTCGTTCACCTTCGCCCTTTTTCGTGATGTTATCTAACTGTTTACTAGGTGAAAAGCAGTACCATTTTAAAAAATTAAAAAAAGTATTTGTTATAAAATGAAGGATTATTGTTTTTAATACAGCACCACGCATGATTGGAACTCTGGACGTGAATGACATAACGAGTAACTCGGTTTCCTTGTCGTGGTCTCCTGCAATTGGCCAAATCGATAACTACTGCGTTTCACATCGAAGCCATGGCGGTGTGGAGTCAGACGATTTCTATTTGAACCCTAGCGAAGAAACATATAACATCACAGATTTGGAGCCAAGCACTCAATACAGTGTATGTGTTAAACCTGTATGCTGGGACACTGGAAAGACTGGGCATGCGTTATCTACAAACTTTGTGACAGGTACGTACGTCATGGTAGAATGACGTCATCGGTCAAATTTGTATCTGGTCAGGACAGGTTGTCTAAAATGGTGTGACGATCGTTTTTTTTTTATTCTCAAGAATTCAGTCACACTTAATCTACTATTTATGGCAGTTTCTGGGTTTTTTTTATTTAGTATGTGACCGGGGTCACTGAATAACTGCGGCAAAGAGACGTGTTTCACTCAATCTATAACAAGACTTTATTCGCACTCTCGTGTCTAGTAGACAATAGACGACTAGAAAAACCTACAATGAGTATACAAAGAAATAGTAAATTGTATACAGCTTAATTACATCAAATTAAAACAAATTAACTACAGTGTTGAACACTTTATAGAGTCACATCAAAAGTTCAAAGTATCAAACCAAAGTTAATCTTCGTAAAGTCTGTCAGAGTAAACATTAACTATTGTATCTCTGTTACACCTTTTATAATTCCCTATTGTACAAAATACATACTTCTCGTCGTGAACATCACGTGCACGAAAGTGTAGTCACGAAGGTGTAGCTTGTTTTCACTCACGAGGTTATAGTTTACTTCCAGTCCAAGGAGTTGTAGGTTCCATTCACGTCGAACACGACAGCTCGTCACCAGTTAGGATATATATGTCAATTTCCAACGGCGAGGTTTCCAATTCGCCACCAAGTCTGCTTGAGTTACCAGTCTTCAATTCACCGCAATCCTGCAGACTACGCCAAATGTGACCGGGGTCACTGAATAACTGCGGCAAAGAGACGTGTTTCACTCAATCTCTAACAAGACTTTATTCACACTCACGTGTAGACAATAGACGACTAGAAAAAACCTACAATGAGTATACAAAAAAAGAAAAGCATACGAAAGTTTACACAACTCAAAGCAGATACATAAGGCGAACAATAATTCATTAAATAGGACTAATAAAAGTAACACAAGTATAATGAATTATAAATAGTACATAAACTCTTACCCCGCACGTTGGCTAGACCGAGAGGGACATTGAGTGACACTACCTACGGCAAGGCGCCCGTTCTGGAAGTGTCACGTATGGGGTGTGGCTCGCCTTATAAAGCTCATTTGAATGTAAAAAATCCAAACATACACCTGTCGAACACAACAAGTGACCAATCGAGAGAACGAGAAATCTTGGCTCACAAGTACTTTAGTGCTAGTGTATGTATGTTCTCATTTGCCTGTTCATGATTGGCTCTACAGTTGTCTCCACTGAAGTAGGGAGGGTTATTTTTTGTGTCACCCCCCCCCCCGATCTGCAGAATGCATGTGCTGAACAAACAAGGAAAAAAGAAAAGACCGGATATCATTAAGTGATGCCCGCGCTGACCAGAAACACGTCTTTCTTTCTTTCTTTTTTTCGCCTTATGTATTTGTGGTTATTATATCGCTATTAATGTGTTGGCATCAGTTTCATTATGAATAAATTATGATGATTTTTTCATTACCTGTAAGGGTATAACTTTGTACTTTTTCGATCTTTTGGTTATGTGTTTTCCTTTTTCTAACGCTACACGTGTCTTCATGGACCATACAATTCACAGTAAACTAACCAAATGAAAAAACTCAGTAAAAGTATACATTAGAGCACAGAAAATTAAATTTAACTACTCATTACAAACATAACTTGTACTGTCTACCCAATGATTGGAGATAATGTTTCATCATTTCGTTATATAGAATCAACAGAGTCAACTGCAAAGAGTTCACAAGTGATAACGTCGTCCACTGATCAAGGAACGAGAAAACCGACGAACCACAGTACGGGAGAAGATAGACTACACACCGGGAAACTGAACGCGTTGGCGCAAACGTTGTCAGTCCCATCGAGCTCACTGTCCTCCGATCCCAGACAAGGTAAATTAAATTTCTAATGATGGTACAAAAATCATGTAACAACTGTTATATTGCCCTGTGTATGCTCTGTTTTGCCACAGAGTGCACTATTCAAACTTGAGGGCGCTATACAGGCTCAGTCTTCTGAAAATCGAATGCTTTCTTCGACATGGTGAGGATGCATGCGCAGTCTTGTGTGTAGACAGGTCATTATCCATGCACCAGTGCTATTTTATGCAGTGGGGACTATTTAGTAGAGACGGTACGAGTAAGCACAACTCTTGCCACAGAGGGCAGTGTTCATAAACCCTGAAACAAATCGTCGCCTGGCTCGACAAGAATCTACACTTTTTTGTCTGGCTAGACAAAACATCTCTTTGATGTTGTAAATCTTCTCTCCTGGCTCGACAAAGATCTAATTAATATTTCCACATGTTATCGTCTGGCACAAGAACTGAACTACAATTGATACATTTTAGTCAATCAACTGTCTCAATTTTGTCAAAGAACTCGCCAACCTTAGTTTACCAGGGACTTTAAATTTGGCGATGATCTCGTACGATAACGGTAGCTCAAACAAAGAATTGTAAAATTTTGGTAAAGATGTTTGTCACACTATAGGTGATTGACGAAACGCTGTTCGTAAGAATTTTGTCTAGCCAGACGATAAAATGTTAATAAGATTTTTGTCGAGAGCCAGCGACGTTTCGTTTCGGGGTTTATTATTTTCGTTGATTATCTATAATAATTCTGATTATGTAATAGATAGTCAACGAGTTCGGGAGAGTTATGAATCAATAAACGAGGGTTTTGGGCACATAACCCTACCGAACGAATAGTCTGTCTTACTTATACTACGGCGTGATTGGCTCAAACGGATTTTTTTTCAAAATTTTGTGTAATTTGTTGCATGCAAATTGAGTGCTGAGCGTAATATAGGTATAAAGATGTGAAGCCCGACACAACACAACACAACACAACACAACACAACACAGCGCATCAGTAATGATGTGACGACCACTATTCTCGTTCTTCTCTCCTTGCAGAGAAAATGACAAGAATCGAAAAAATGTTGATCAAAGATGAAAGCAGTTCAAAACCAAAATCACACGATGACCCTGAACCTCACCCTACATGTTCTGGTATACAGTCTGGTTCGTTTGAGTCGCCAGATGGTAAGAATAATGTTGTGCATAGATCCATCTAGAAAGAAAAAAGTTTCTATGTCCCGAAATACATGGTGATGAAGTTTGTAAGCAAAGACACAATAATATTAGCTAGTTTCGGAAAATGTCAGTAGTACTGTATTGCTACAGTGTGTTGCAAATTACCCCTCTCTCTCTCTCTCTCTCTCTCTCTCTCTCTCTCTCTCTCTCTCTCTCTCTCTCTCTCTGCTACTACCACACAAAAACAACAACATGAAACTGCACGTGCTACATGCAAAGATAGCAGGATCGAATGAATACAATTTCTTGCTACATTTAATCAGAATGAAATCAGCCAATTAAAACACACTACAACTATACACAGACACGCAGGCGTCAACTAATTGTGTTGGTACAATGTACGCGGAGGGTGACTTCCGTCCTTCTTGGTGTTCAGTTTTGATGATTGTGATTGCATGATAATTCATTTCACTTAGACAGAATGTAGCAAGAAACGGTAATGATATTCAATTTTGCTGTCTTACATTGTAAAGTATAGAATGTGCAGTTGCTTACTGATTTCTGTGTAATTGTATCAATCAGAGAGAGTGAACAGTAACCTTTCGCATCGAGCTGCATACTACCTGTTGTCACGTTGAAGAAGTAAAAATATATGTGTTGCATACTTTTACAGTTCATTATCAAATTGTTTAGCCATTTCCACATGTCTTTGATAGTTGTACTATGTTCATCTCTTAAAAAGTACACCATTCAATTTCATTTTCTATCGAGTGCAATAATGAAAATGCATTGTACAATCTTAGATGTATTGCATTGATCGATGATATTGGGAATTTAATATGAAAATGTTGCCCTACGCTCTACCTAAATTTATTTTAAAAAATAATATTCATCCACTTAATTACATATATGAATAAATGGTCTCGAATCCTGCACCATGCCACTAACACAATGCAACCAGCGTTGTAATGTGAAAGGCGCCATATTGGTTTAACGACAGTTCAATTTTTTCTTTCGTTTTCATTTTCTAGACCCTCGCATGGTTGGTACACTAGAAGTTGGTGAAATAACGAGTAGTTCAGTGTCGTTGTCATGGGAACGTGCTTTGGGTGACTTCGATAACTACTGCATTTCTCACCGGAGTCCAGGAAAGAAGGAAACCGAGGTAATATATCTCGACCCTGGTGAAGAAAATTATATGATGAAAAATTTGGAATCCAATACACAATACACTGTGTCAGTTAAACCTATACGGTGGAAACCTGAACAAATAGGAGAACCAATAACAACACATCTTGTCACGGGTGAGTCAGAAATTACTTTAATTAAAATAAAACTAATTAAGTGTTTTGATTCATAATCCAGTCAGAAGGTATGTGTTGCTGAATATGGTGGACACGTGTATTCTTAGATAAGCTTATGCTTTGCTTGTATAATGCGCATGCGTAACTCATCAGTGGGAAAGTTCAATTAGTAATGAACTGACGTCACAGCTAATTTGTTTCAAAAACGTGCCATACTCCTTATAACTGTTTTATTCAATACAATATCAATACTATTAATAACACTATTGTGCGCATACAGATATTCTGATTGTAATTGTTGTCACATGTCAGAGGGCGCCCCACACTGTCCCCGAGTTGATTTGTAGAACACGGTGATCTCATCGGCGACTTCTCTCAAACGAATACAGGTACAGAATTCTAAAAAGTACTCGGTTTTCATTCACAAATATCAGCAGATGAAAGTATTATGCGAAGATTTATAAAACATAAAAATGTTGACAATCTAGGTACTACTAATTATCGTACATTGAATACCCCTAACTTCGTGATTATAAACTGCTTTGTTTGGGGTTAATATTACTTTATAATATGTTTATATATAATTTCATTTATATATAATTACTTTACTAATAGCATTTATCTTCATTTCCAGCATACGAAATACCAAAACAGACTGGAGAAAGACAAAAGAGAGGTAAACGGAAATTGGGCAAACGAAATGCAGAAGATAAACAGAAATCTAAAATTGAAGAAGAAGGTAGAGACTTTTTAAAACTTGTGTCTTTAGCGTGAACATGTTGTGAAAAATCACTAGACATGTACCAGGTGTTGTATTATAAAAACCTGCAAACGAATCAAAGTTCGCTTGGAGCGCATCCTGTGCGGAGGGGGAGGGGGGCAATCATATCGAAATTCCACTATACCCAATTTCTATTTTAATTCACTGCCTTCAAATTGATAACTTCGCAAATAGTTCCAATATGAATGAATTGTTACCGGTGCTCACAAGCTGGCTTGAATACATAATTCGACACATTGTAAATGAAAATGAACATTTGTAGTTACTGTGTCTGTGTATGTGACTGTGTGTGTGGATATATGTGTGTGGGAGGGGTATGTTTGTATATGTGTGGAGGTATATACAGTCAATTTCACAATTCGATGCAGCTTTTCTGTTTGATACAACCACACAGAAATCAATAAGAAACTGTTAAGATAGCAAGATTGAATGAATACAGTTTCTTGCTACATTTTGTCTAAGTGAAATGAACTACACATGCCACCAGACAGACATCAAATGAACATCACAAAGGACATTTTGCGCGGTGCTTGATACTAAGAAACACATGGCGCCCGAATGTCGCAAACATTTAATCTTACTATTGAAGTGTGGCATATACAGTGTCTTTTGGTTTCTGCTTGGAATGGTTGCAAATAACAAAAGAACTGCACGGTATTTTGACATTGGCTGTATGTGTGAAGGGGGTATGTCTTTTTGTGTATGTGTGTAATAAGATGTTGCACCTCTCAAAAGGTATTAAAAAATGCTGATTAAGTAAACAATCGTTTCCCAAACGTTACGGAATGTCAGACCAGGTTTCGAATTACTTCGCAAATGAAGCCCTAGAGTGGATCGTTCGTTTTTCAGGATAGCCATGCTAACATGTTATGGAGTCATGATGGTTGAATGATTATAGGGTGACCGGTTTGGAATCTGCAGGTTGCAGGTTCGAGTCCCTTCCCTGCATGCCTGCCATTTGTTTCTAAATGACTAAAGTCCTTGGGCAAGATTTGAACCACGATTGTGCCTCAGTCAACCCAGCTGTATAATTGGGGAACCTGGTAGGATAGAGGTTGCAATGTGAATGCTTTAATCCTATGCACTTAGTCTATAGATGTCTATAGAAAATCCATAAAGCTGTCTTTAGAATGTCTATGGAAATTTTTACAGACGTTTTATGGATTTTCATGTCGTTTTGGGCCCCCTTTTCTATATAGAATTTCTATACACTTCCATGCCATAGACTCGTTTTCGTAAGAGGTCCTTAACCCTTGTCGTTGTTCTACCAGGACCTGTTATTGATGGTGTTATCAGGACAAAGAACATAACGGACAGATCACTCACTATAAAATGGGATCCAGCTATCGGCAGGTTTAAAGGGTATGGGATATACCTGTCTCATGGTGACGGTAGGGAGAGGAAGTTAGACTCAGTACCAGCTAATGTACATGAATACGATTTGACCGATTTAAAACCTGGTGTTCCATACAGAGTAATGGTGAAACCAATCTGTAAAGATCCGTCTTTATGTTGTACTGGGGTATCAGTTAACATTGTAACAGGTAGGTCAAGTTCCCACACGTCTCTCTTCATGTATGTATGTATGTATGTATGTATGTGTGTATGTATGTATGTATGTATGTATGTATGTATGTATGTATGTATGTATAGGTAGGTAGGTAGGTAGGTAGGTAGGTCGGTCGGTCGGTCGGTGTTTGACTGACTGGCTGTCTGACTGACTGACAGGTCGGTTGGTTGCCTGTCTGCATCTCTCCCTTCTATCGCTATCTCTCTACCTATTTTCTCTCTCTTTCCATATTTTTGTCCTAGTCTTTCTCACCCTCTCTCACCCCCTCAATATATCTCTTTCACTCTATCTCTGTCACTCATCTCGGTGTCTCTGTCATTGTCTTTCGATCACTGTCTCTATGTGTCCCTGTCCTGTGTCTGTCACTAGCACTCTGTGTGTCTCTGTCTCACTTTGTCTCCCTCTCTGTGTTACAAGCAAAACATGTATTAAAGCTCAGACCACTATAGAGAAGTTCTCTATAGTGGTCTGAGATTAAAGCAGACGCAAATGACTGTCAACATACCTATGTTGTATTTTATTTCTTATTTGCAACTTGTCCCAGTCTGATATAATATATCTTATATTTTAAAACAGATGGAAAATATCGTGATAGAAAAATCCTGGAAAAATTCATTACGGAAACTAGAGACGACACAGACTTCTCTTTCAAGGTTGAGTTGGAAAGGGAGGAACCTATCATAGAACAGTGTGCCGAGCTTTATATACTCGCTGGAGAAAACGACATTGATACACTACGCTATCGTCCTGATGTCTCTTTTACAGAAAACCCTGAGACGTTGAATATTGGCGGTCCTACTAGGGAGTACTTTACTCTGTTGATTGACAGTATTGCTGGGGGGTCTACTGCAGATGAAAATGTTGCCTTTCTTTTCGAAGGACAAGAGGATCACAAAGTTCCAGTACACGACCAAGTTGCACTAGATAAAAACCTTTTTGAAATCATTGGAAGAATGGTTCAACATTCTATCCTGTGGGGAGGACCAGGTCTTGCTGGACTTGCGCAGTCTGTCAAGGATTACGTCACACACGGACATGAATTGATGATCTCTCTTAATATCAATGATATTCCAGACATGGATATCAGAGAAAAACTTCAGAAGGTGAATAACGAACATACACATTTATTATTTTTTAATGAAACAATAACGGACTTCTTGCCTCGCTATACTTTGTCCTCCTTCCCTACCCGTTTCTGTCTCTCCAATGTCTTCTGTCTGTCTGTCTGTGTATGTATGTAAATATGTATGTATGTATGTATGTATGTATGTATGTATGTATGTATGTATGTATGTATGTATGTGTGTATGGATGGATGGATGGATGGATGGATGTCCGTGTCTGTCAAACACACACACACACACACACACACACACACGACACCTCTTGTTATTTCGTCTCCCAGCCCTCCTTTCCTGTCCCTTTTCCAGTAGAAGTATAGGTAACACGTACTGGGACCTAGGACAGGGGAATACCACCTGAGATCCGTTAGTGCAGTTCCTAATTTTTGTCATTATAGGTGATGGATTGTAGTGATGACAATTTGAAAGAGTTGGCCACGGATCCCATTGTCCTTGAAATGATGGTGAATGCTGGATATGGTAATAGACTGATTAACAAGGACAGAAAACAAGTTGCAATACAAGATATATTATTATACAATGTAATCAGGAAACGAAAAGCTGAATTAGTTCAGTTCCGGTCTGGTATGAATTGTCTATCTATAACTAAGGTGAGTGTGACTAATCAAGTAGTGCCTTATATCACCGTCATTCTCAAGTAATACTTTTCATTCTGTGACTGACTGACTGACTGACTGACTGACTGTCTGTCTGTCTGACTGACTGACTGACTGACTGACTGACTGACTGACTGTCTGTCTGTCTGTCTGTCTGTCTGTCTGTCTGTCTGTCTGTCTGTCTGTCTGTCTGTCTGTCTGTCTGTCTGTCTAGCTGGCTGGCTGTCTCTGTTTGTCTGTCTCTGTCTGTCTGTTCTCTTTCTGTCTGTCTGTCTGTCTGTCTGTCTGTCTGTCTGTCTGTCTGTCTGTCTGTCTGTCTCTCTCTAGACTCTCTCTCTCTCTCTCTCTCTCTCTCTCTCTCTCTCTCTCTCTCTCTCTCTCTCTCTCTCTCTCTCTCTCTCTCTCTCTCTCTCAAGTGTGCAATCCCACAATCCCAGTCAATCAATCAATTGGTTAATCAATAAATCGATCCAACAGTTTTGTCATAAATGGTCTATATTGATATAATTTGATTCAATGAATATTTCATAAATAGCTGTTACAGCAGAATGAGAAGATAACAGACCTGATATTCCCAAAACAAGAAGAAGCCAAACCTAGATTTTGTTCCGTGTGTCCACTCCTGAAATTTGGACAGGGACAAACAAAATGCCAAACCGACACAAAGAAGTATTTCCTGAAGTATTTACAAGAATGTGAGAGACGACAGGAAGGGATTGGTAAGATAAGTTATTATTGGTTGAAGATGAGGTTTACGTATGTAAAGATGTGTATGATTTTTATAGTGTTGTACATCAGCATCTCCTGACGAGTGATTTACTCACGAAACAGGCTTGTAGAGACGAAAAACCCGACTTGATTTTCTTTTACCCTCAACATGTATATATATATATGTGTGTGTGTGTGTGTGTGTGTGTGTGTGTGTGTGTGTGTTATATATATATATATATATATATATATATATATATATATATATATATATGTATATATATATATATATATATATATATATATATATATATATATATATATATATATATATATATATATATATATTCACATTTATAAGGCATCCCACTGGGTAGATCAGTTTTCAATGCCATATTTAATTATTGGATTATAATCTCACACTTAATCTTAATCTCATGGAATTTTCCCAATTCTTTGGAATATTACCAGGAAAAGGGTCTAGCTAAATACAGCGAGAAATTGTATTATATAGGTCTTTTCTACAGTACTTCACAATATTTGGACGTGAATAGAAGATATTAAATTCGTAAAGGGCCGTGATTCAATCTCAGGTTTTCATATTAATGTTATCTTATCAGTAGAGTCATAAATTATAGATGGATTATTCTATTTGTTCAAAATCCAGGACCAACTTTTCCTAACAACTGTACCCATAATTTTAAACTATTATTGGCCTTTTACCCGGCACTGAGTCACACTTGTCAATCGTTTGGGGTTTTGTTGTTTTCAGACGTTGATCATAAAAGGGTCACCCTGGCGAAGGTTCTACAGTTTATTACTGGATGCACTGTTTTGCCGCCAAAATCGTATGGCCGCATTCTGGTTGAGTACCAAGCCAAAGGCCTACCCAAGACAAACACGTGCTTTAAGGAAATCTTCATCCCAACAAGTTACGTGAACTATAACGACTTTAGGAATGCTATGGACTATGCTATCTCACATTGTGATGGATTTGGAAGGACTTGATTTGGCGTACGTTATACTGTGCACGTGCATGCACATCACGTGACTTCATGCACGAAGTACACGAATTATACTACGCATGCACATCACATGACGTCATGTAGAAATAACATCACGTGACTTCATGCAGCAAGGACAGCAGGAGTATTTCTGCGCACAACATGACTTGCAATAATCACATTAATATTTCTTATATGAAGAAATGGAATGCCTTCAAATAATTTATTCATGTGGTCGGACTGTAACACAAACATGCAATGCTATATTGGAGAACTTCCTTTGATAATGTGTCAATCTCTTGGCTTTGAAGCTGCACTCGATTTAACAGGACATTTTTTTTTCGAACAGACAACAAACAATATACATGCTGAAATTTTTTATAGTGTCAGTAATTAGACATTTGTACATGCTAATTACAGGTCTATTGTATCCATAAGTAGTACAGAAATAGGTTGAAGTTGTGACTGGTGAATGTGTTGGGTCGCTGGTTGACATGTGTCGGTATACTTTCGTAGAAACTAATGTATGGCGCCCTCGTGTGGCAGGAATATGATAATGTCGTATGGATATCGTGTGTGTTTAACATATGCCCTGTGAGGGCGCTATCCCAGTCTTCGCTCACTCGAAGAACAGGGTGATGAAGGTGGAACGACATGTTATAGTCTATCTTCTAGTTAAATCACACCAGTCCTGTAAAAATCTGCAGGTCGTACATGCGATGATGCTACACTTCAGCTTACTATAAACAAAAGAAATCATTTATACCGTCAGCATTTATACGCCTTCGTGATCAGAAGGTACGAGAATCCCACCAAATTGTTGTCAATTTATAAAACAGACTCCAATCCAAAACGACCCGTCCAGTGATATTCAATACGCCATGGTCTGTTGAGATGAGAAATATATCACCAAATTTGAAACTCTGCTTTATCCGTCCCGTCAAAATGTTTACGCCACAGTATTTAGTGAAAAAGGTTAGCTTCTTCATCAGCTGGTATCCTGACAACAGCTGGTATCCTGGCAACAGTTGAAGATAGAACTAGCCTATTCAATCTAGAAGTCTCAGGTCAATACAAGTTTATGTTTAAGGAAGTCAGTTGATACCAATCACATCATTTATTCATTCGAATAATTTCGATCAACGTCGGCTTAGGGTGACTTTTAAAATATCACCTTAAGATGTAACCAAGCGTCTTGTTGAGGAATGTCCACGTCCCTTCCTATACAAGTATCACATTGAAAAACAGTGTCGTCGGTCCAGTGAAATGGGGATTGATATCTACGTACTGAATAAGTAATTTCACACGTGGCTCAAAATGTATCGCCATTACACTTTGAATTACATACATGACAGAAAACATAAACCAAATTAGAATTGTTGTAAGCGTGAAATGCTCACCCACCGTCCAAATCAATGACAATGATATAGTATTTTATTGAAATAAACAGACCATTCATTTATTGCTATATAACAATTTATGTCAATGTTATTCTAAATTTAAAATGTGTAACTCTGTATGTCATATACATCACTATATATATGGATCAGTAGTGTTCCATTCGTCCATTGAATAAAGATGATTTTTCCTGCATCAGATAAAGTTTTGCATTTGTTAGAGTATACATAATTATTCATGTTGAGCTTTTTGCATCTCTCTCCCTCCCTCCCTCCCTCCTCTCTCTCTCTCTCCCTCTCTCTCTCTCTCGCTCGCACACTTTTATTACATATTATTTATTTCAAACCAGTTTTATTTTTTTAAATATATATAATATATTTTGAATTTCAATTTTATGCTTTTCTTGAAAAGAAATAAAATTAAATAACTCCTGTACGTATATTAAACAATAATCTAAAATCTTATTTGAATTAAATAATATTAACATGGAATAAAAGTGTAAATTCCATC
Source organism: Glandiceps talaboti (assembly GCF_964340395.1). Classification (NCBI taxonomy): domain Eukaryota; kingdom Metazoa; phylum Hemichordata; class Enteropneusta; family Spengelidae; genus Glandiceps; species Glandiceps talaboti. The sequence continues at coordinate 2,135,419 of NC_135571.1, forward strand.
CAAAAATTCATATCAATGGTTAAAAATGGTCTGTAACACTAAAAATGCAAAAAACTACAGCTAGAAAATGAAAAAAAAATACTTTGGTGTTGCTCGGCTGTCATATTGACATTTGCCATAATATTTAGACAAACGAAGTGAATTGTGTTGACGATAATTATGTTTTCTTTAATAGGCATAATTATTTTATTAGCACCTGGAGAGTAAGCATATTTCTCAGTAGTAGACTCAATATTACGCACAAATTAACACGAATACAATATTCAACGAGTTTATTTCATTTTAGTTTTTTACTTGGAAATAAAATTGTCTCAAGTTGAATTACATGGGGGGGGGGGGCTTCCATAGACAACCTTGTGCATACGGGGAGGGTCTGCCAGGGAAGGGTTTTTACGTTCATATCTTAGGTATGAGAAAAGGGTATACTTTCCTATGCCAGAGGAGGTTAGGAAACTCTTCCCTAACTGGACCGGTAGATTTTGTTTCCATTTTAGCTCGATATATTTCTATAATTTTCAGTAACAGTGGGGGTGGAGGAACTACGTGTATATATCTATTAAAAAATCAATGGTTGCAAACTCCTATTGTGTAGCCATATCATCTTGTCAAACCTATCGGAAGCGTTCACTGTTTTATAAGAATGGGCAGATTGAAAAAAATACCTACTGTAAACAAATGTGAATTGTCTATGGCCTCCAAACCACCAGCACATCAACGCTGGATATACGAGTCTGTCAGCTATTTAACACAGCTAAAGTAATAAGGTGACACAGATCCATCCGGACAAGTTGATATAATAAGACTTCCAACTTCCATGGTGATTCCCCTTTCAGCTTGTGATTGTAAAATATGTAGACCCCTCCCCTGATCTCGTCACCCCCATAAAAAACAGATCTCTGTATAACACTGTATATATTCACCTTGCATTCAGAGTTCTTCACTATACACATAATACAGCCGTAGTTCATGCGTTATTTACAGGTCATTACACCTTGCCCAGGCCTTTCTACTGTACTGACTGCAATCCACTTTAAACACGCGATAACAATACTTCTCCCTGGACGTACTTTGTACACAATATAATGGCACACACACACACACACACACACACACACACGCACACACACACACACATATATATATATATATATATATATATATATATATATATATATATATATATATATATATATATATATATATATATATATATATATATATATATATATATATCGAACACAGAGACTCGTACAAATGTGAGGATTTATATACCAGCGACGGATACGAGTGCTCGAATCATATTCTCCGCATACACTACGCTTTCTCTGTATATTGGTGGTAAAAGGCCTAAAAATGATTTGGTTCCGATTACCTGACGCCATCTAATTTTTCACTGCCGATCCTGAATTCTTTTTACGTATTCGAGAAAAAAATAATAAAATCGCGAAATTTGTGAAGTCTCGTGAGAAATATATGGATGCGGAAACTGACATCAACTTAAAAGACATTATAAAACTGTTCTTCCAATCTAGATCTGTAATTGCTGTATATCTGATGAGAAGAAACCAATAACACAGATCTCGAGACCATGTGGAACGAACAGATTGGAAGAACAGTTTTATATTGTCTTTTTAAGTTGATGTATCCTTCCACACCCACTATTTCTCGTGAGACTTCACAATTTTGGCGATTTTATTTTACAGTGTACTTTTCTCAAATACGTAAAAAAGGTTTAGGGTCGACAGTACGTGAAAAACTAGGTGGGGGCCAGGTAACCAGAAGCAAACAATTTTTTATAGGCCTTACAAATAATCAATTACAAAATGTGCTATTATTCACCCCGTGTGTTTTTATGCATAATTGTATATTTACTTCTGATTAATTTCTGCGTTTGTCCAAATAAAAAAGGTACTACTTCTAAATCCCAAGTGGGAGAAATTGTGCCAGGTCGCCATCTGTAGCGACGAAAACAAACACGAATACAAAAAGCGATATATTCTTTACTGCTTAAATAACTATATACGTTGTTGACCTAGTACAGTGGCTACAGTCAAGTAAGGTACACATACCAACGGTCCAATTACTGTCAAGTGGTTAATTTTGGAGGGGTTAAAATTCCGCGCACTCAGACTTCAAGACAAAGTAGTGGTGTCTTGAATACGCGCGACCATATATAGTATGAGTAATAGGAGAGGGACATACATATTTCTACAAAACTTTTTTTTATAATATTTAAATACATACATACATACATACATACGTACATACGTACATACATACATACATACATACATACATACGTACGTACGTACGTGTACGTACATACATACATACATACATACATACATACATACATACCCACACGTACATGGTTACAAGACTTTCCAGTAGCATAATCATGAGTTACTACGGTTACAAGACTTTTCAATAGCATAATCATAAGTTACTGTGGTTACAAGACTTCAGTAACATCATCACAAGTTACTATGGTTACAAGACTTAAGTAGTATAATCACAAGTTATTATGGTTACAAGACTTTTCAGTAGCATCATCACAAGTTACCATGGTTACAAGACTTTTCAGTAGCACCGTCACAACCAACAACATCAAATAGTGCAGGTAAATACAATCTAGGTCTTAATGCACGATGGGTTATATAGGCAGACCAACGACTAGTTCTTTACATTTCTACTATTACACCAATCAACTCTTCTTTCCACTTGTGCTTAAATCGTCTCATTCATCCATTCATCTATTCATACATTCACAAATGGCATTCATTCATTTAATTGATTTATATTCATTCATTCATTCATTCACTCATGACATTCATTCTTTCACTCGTATTCATTCATTCATTCATTCACCCACCCATTACATTCATTCTTTCACTCGTATTCATTCATTCATTCATTCATTCATTCAATTAATTAATTTTTACTCACCCATTCATTCATTCATTCATCCATCCATATCCATTCATTCATTCATTCATTCATTCATTCATGTTTATTTCACATTTCACATTTTCATTTCTGATTTATGATACTATTTGTCAATATATCTTCGTTCTGATAACGCCCAGCCTTGTCATGACGAGTTAACTTACTAGCTCCATATCAATATTTTCATTGATTACTATCAAGATAATGTACAAGTAATGATATAGCAATCAAACTCGATGCAATTGCTGTTAGAGTCATGGCATACCACTCGCGTTCTCGCCGCGATGCTTGTTTGTTGCCATGGTTGCAGAGTTCATGATTGAGGTCGAAGGAGATTTTTATTTACTTGGCCAAGGTTTCGATTTTATGTAATATCACGGAGAACAAATACGCACCTGAAAAGATGTAAAAGAATGAAAAATGAATGCAATATCAATAGAGAGCCGTAGGAATTGTAATGTATTGAAATGAATGAATCGATCAGGTGTAAAATGCCCCCAAGAAATATATCACACATGAGCATTAGGACACATCTGTTTTTGAAGGACGCGAATAACGAGTACGGTACGTGTGCAAATACCTTCAAGGGAGCTGGCCTCATAAATTCCGGTATCAAACCTGAGAACGTGGTTTCGAAGCAACGATGTCAAATAGTGTATTCACGGTATCTGTCTCTGGTCTAGCGGCGCTAGCTAGCTGTTTAGTTATACTTCCATGATACAACAACTTACTAAGCTTACAATATTACGTCACCGGCATAGTGCTGGTGTCTAATTATATTCAAGTTTATCGCGTCTGTTCGTTGATGGGCGTGGCAGGCTGATAGAATCCCTCCTTCTTGTTGTATCGTGAGGGTTTCACTTTCACGAGCAGTATCTGATATTATTTTAGGTTATGGGTAATTTGACGTGAGCTTGTATCTGGGGCATAGAACTTCTGGTAACAGGTGAATTTTACACAATAAACACAACAGGTTTGTTACACGACATTCGACGTCACTACCTTGGTAGCAAACACAAGCCAATAACAACGCGTCTCCCAGTCACATGGACGCGGATCGATTTCTCGTTCTCCAAATAATCGTATCGCAACAATAGCCAATAAGATACAGCAAAATTGATCACATGACAAAGTGGGCGTTCCAATCTATTGTTACTCTCTGCCTAGAGTTGTCAGTCAAAACTTGGCTAGATACCGTCTTGTATATCTTGGTTACTGTTTGGCGGCGTCTGCGCTCAGATTGCAAGCGTTATCAGCAAGCGAGAACGTACAATCAGTTCTCTCGGCGTACATCCGTATTTTTACACGTTTTTAAAGGTGAGTACACATTTATGAATGTGCTGATCGTTAGGATCTCATCCTTATCTTTCGTTAGATGCAATTTTAAACGTAGGATTCTCCGTTTTTCGTGACAATTTTAGCTAGATTAATATTCAGTGTTTGTACTTTGATGGGCCAAACTTACTTAGCATGGCGGCCATTGTTGTTCGAGATAATTCTGCATGCCCAAAGATATTCTGTTAATAATACACGACTTGGTTATAATATGGGCCTCAAGAAATAACGCACACAAATCGAATAATACCAAGTGTTAGATTCAATATTCTTTTCAGTCTGTTGCCGTGATAAAACCGCTCGGAAGACTACTAATGAAGTCAAGTGCCAATGGGTTTATTCGTCTCGACCCCACCAACTTCTCATGCAAATTTTCTGTAATGAATGGTTGCTAAGGCAATTTCAAAGGTCTCTGAACTATCAACTGCAGTTTCGATGCCGTCGCGAGTCGTTGGTTTTTAGACAAATAATGTATGACCATAATTTTGTTGATGTTTTGTACATAGAGACATAAAATGCCATGATAAATTTGTGACAGTGTAGCAGTAATGCCATGAACGAAACACAATACACCGCTACCTCCATAACACATTACAATGTCAACGAGTGTCGTATATAAATGCAATATGGTACCATAGCTATGGACGTCTCACACAATATCTCTCCCCAGACTTAATGTTTTGCAGATAACCAGATAATTTTGACAATTTATACGACCTAGATTTCATTTTATTAAACAATTTGGTGTGTGTATGTTGACAGACGTGCGTGGTTGCCCCGTTCGATAAACATGTCCAAATACAACGAAGACCGCGTCGCAATGCCGTGCTTGGTAGTTGGGGCTTCTGTTGGGGGTGTCATGAAAATACATATTTATCGCTTTTCTAAACATCTTCAGAGCTTCCAAACTACCCAGACTATTCCATACACTAATTTTCTTCTACTAAATACATATATAAATAAACAATAACGGTACTGGATGACTTTGTGTTTATTTTAGTATTATACACTTCATCAACTTAGCGAGTGAAACCGGTTACTAGAATCAAAGTCGCGTGAATGATGTCCAATTATATGATCAAGTTCACAGCATGACAATTTCAAAAACGTCTTATCCGTGCATTAAATTGATATTATTTCAGCACAGTTGCGCCATTATTTCACGAGAGTTGATATCGCATGGCAACAGTGGCTTCCCAAATCACTCTCGCATTGTCTTTGTGTGTGACTCAAGCATTCATAACAACAATAACAACAACAAAGGGACAGATTCACAAGTTTTAATTTGTACGGGATTAACTTATCGCGTCTCGCAAATAATCAAACGTGATAATATAGTGATAAAATATTTGATGGTGAATAAAGTATTTTGAATTTTGTTTGTGAATCAGTACTAGGTTTTAGCGCTGAAATGCTGTAGTTAGTGCTATTATGTGGGAATATTTAGTTTGTGTGTGATGGCAAAGTGTTCTACAGTTGTAATTACTTAGTCTTAGGGGCCGGGGTAACGTAATGTTTCAGGTCGATGTGCTTTCACAAAATCTGATTTCTTGCTTTACTTATATTTTAAACTTATGCTTTTTCATCCAGATAAATAGTAAATATATTAGAGCATCATGGCTCAAGGTTGGGAAAAACATCAGAGGAGAGGTCCTATAGCGGCTGAATACAGCAGTCCTGGCCCTCGCTACATGGTCCCAGGTTCCACTGGTCAGAAGAAACATGATGCTAGGAAGTACATGGCTCCAGCATACAGTTTTGGTATTCGTCATGCCAAATTTACCAGTGACTGCAGTCCAGGACCTGGATACCTTGTACAACCAAACATTACACGTGGTGGTCCAGATGGAACACCACATTATTCCCTGTATGGAAGACCTAAGGATGCCTTGGCTTTCAAAACACCAGGACCAGGAACATATTCACCAGAAAAAGCCGGCAAATCTGCAAAAAAATCAGCTCCTGCTTATTCATTATCATCAAGAACGAAAGGATTTCGCTTTGACCAGTCTCCAGGTACGGAATTGTATCAAATTTCTTGTGAATTAGTTTTGTATACTTTATTTTAATTTTCCAGGGTTTTGTTTTGACAAGGAAAAGAAATTACACAAATACATATGTAAAATCATATTTTGTGGGGAGGGGTGGGGTGGAACCGAAAAAGTAGCTTGCATATTGAGATTTAGGATTTATTTTTTAACAAACGTTGTCGAACAATATCTCATTGAAATGCTTTCTACATATTTAATTCTCAGCTGCAAATGCATATTCTCTGCCAAACATCCTGGGTGGTCGGGCGGTAGGAAAGGACTCTGCTCCATGTTATTCTCTCACCGGAAGAAGCAAGATCGGAAGTTTCCATGAAGATCTTCAGAAAACACCCGGACCAGGAACATACCGTGTAACCAATCCCAACCAGTACAGACAAAACGCACCTTCCTATTCGATGACTGCAAGGAATCAACTACCTAGTGACTCAACCAGGAAACCAGGTCCTGGCCAACATAGCCCAGAAAAGGTAAACTTTGATAAAATCACTGTAATACATATTCCGTTAATATTAGTTCTCATTTTCATCACAATTTTTTGGGGGTTTGGGAATAACGAATGTTTGAAATATATATTTGATGACATATTCACAAATGCAGCAGTCATTACAAGTACATTCTATGTGATTTTTTGTTATGAAGTAGTGATGCTTTATTAGATATGGCATGTCTCTTTTACCTGTATTAAGAATACAATATGACTTTCGAAATGTTGAAAATAACGATCGTGAGAGTGAGTGAGTAAATATAAATATTACATTCATCTCATCCTGCAGTGTTAATTACTGATAATCTGACATTCATAGTGTGATGTACTCTGTGTACAAGATGAAATTCATATTTAAAAAGAAATACTTAAAATACATTTTTGTTGACATGGAAACAGGCACATACATTTGCCTTCCTAACTGGATTTTTGTATCTGTTCGATCGAGGTACTATATAAAACCAACCTTCTGATAATAAGGGTTATTAACAAAACAAAGTTTTCACATGTAAATTTAGAAGACCAAGCTCAAATTACTGTTTTCCACATCTCTTAGTATTTATTTTGATCATCAAACATTTTATTGTCATAGCAACTGAGAAACAATTTGGTGGTTCTTACCTTCATAGGTTTACATTACCAAAAGGAAGGCCCCGTCTTTCTCATTCGGCATTAGACATTCTCAATACATGTGCCCAGTTATCCTTGAGCACGACTAAATAGTTAATCAGAATGAGGTAAGGGCTAGATGCAGGGAAGGTCTGAAAATGATCTGCCTGTGCCAGTCTGTATCTATCATCTGAGGGGAGGGTAGGAGGTGTGTGTTTGGGTAGGAGGTGTGTTTGTGATCATCGTGGTGTCATTTTACTCCCTTCGATAATCATCATTTTTCTAGTCTTTTTTGTAATAGATCAAATGGGTCAATTTTCTATGCTTTTAAAAAATTAACCAACATATTTTATTTATTACAGAACATATAAAGAGACAATTTGTATAAAAAAATGATTACTTTTTTTGAGATACTTAATAATTATATCACTAAATTTGATTCTAGTAGTTACAAAAATGTGAAATTTTCGAAATATGCTGTTTTTCTGTCATGCTGACAGCAACACATCCACTTTTCTGAGTTGATGTGTATGAAAAATTAATTTCTGAAAAAGGACAAAACGGAAGTAATCATTTTACAGTGCTGTTACTAAGGTTTTAGCTACCTAGCAACTGAGAGAATAATACATTTTGATTTACACACTTAACATTGCATATGGTTGCAAGTTTTGAGTGGGACTGACAAAGTTGTGGGGGTGGGGGTGGGGTAGGGGATTTGAGTAGCTTTTACCATAGTAAAAACTCTGTTACACAAGTTGTCTCTTTAATCACAAGTGTTCACAAGAAGAGTGTGGTAATTAGTGTATTGTGTAGCCACTTTTACCCCCATGGATGCACACTGAGATACTCATTAGCATAACAAAGTCTTCTGTGAATAAATGCATATCATTTGCATACATATCACATTACCACATATATATACGGTAGTTATAATAGCTCTCAGAAGAACCCTTGCAAATGATCTTTTCAACCTAATTCTATTTATTTTATGATATTTAAATGATTAAATTTGTGTTCTGTTCTTCTGAAACACATCACTTAACAATAATTTCTTGACATAGCGGGTCAATGTCAACAAGTAAAATAGTAAACTTTATAACAGCTTAGTTATATATAACCACTTTGTAACATAAACTCTGTGCTGTGTCTTCATTAAAACTATACTCATGCTGAAAATTTATAAAAAGGAGATATTTTACAAAAGGTTCAAAGTTTAGTAAAGCGTGCAATACATGATTACCACACTCTTTTATGGCACTCTAGGGCTATAAAAGAGATCATGGCTTCTGTATTCCTGGTAAAATTTCTTTTAATTTAACCAAGTTTAATTTTCTTTGAAGTCTGTCGCCAATCCAGCTCTGTGTTTCATCACTGTGCTGTGTTCTGGGCAACTGTATCTACATGTGTGTGTGTGTGCATGCGCTGCCTAACCTAATGTTTACAATATTACAGTGATCGCTGTGTTTATAAATCCATGCCTGGATCCATGCTTTACAATAAAACAAATATAGTGACTCTGATTAGTGGGAACAAAATTACTCGAGGGTTGGGTCGAAATATCTTTATTTGGACCGTGACAAGGAGCAACTCAGACATGCGATTATTTTGAGGTGTGATCGATACTTAGCTGGTAAAAAATATTCAAATGGCATATTTAAAAGACCAGAATAATCCAGTATGTCTCATTTGAAACAACACCTAGTCAAGACCTCTGACATTGCAGGCTCTTTAACATTGTCATTACTTTAGGACAGAAAAAGCATTGATCCAGGCTTTCAAAAATGGAACTTTGTCCTTTCATGCATATTCATTTCATGGTAACCAAGCAACATTCATGGTAACCTAGCAACCATAATTATATAATCCTAACATTGAAAACCTCACCATTTTAATAGCTAAATTTTCTTTTTCTTATTTTTTTCCTCATTTAGGTTGTTATCAACAAACCACAAGCACCCGGTTTCTCATTCGGAATCCATCATTCACAATATACGGCTCCTCTAATTTGCGATCCCGTCGATTAAAACATTGGATAAAATATTGATCATGATGAAAAAAAGTGAACTTTTACTAATTCATGGATATGAAGTTGGAAATTAAATGAACAGTTACAAATAAAAGAATAATTATTTATCATACCAACGTAATGTATTGTGGCGTGGATGTGCTGAACCCAAATAACATTGTGCAAGATAGACAATGCTGAGAAATATAATCGCCACCAAACAGGGCTCTCGTTGGCTATTACACTTTTTGTGTCAGTACCAACATATTTTTTTAAACACACCTGTATTCAATGTCCGTCCTTATAAGAAAAAGACCCACGGTTTTTACATTTTTGAGTTTCTGTTGTCATTTTGTGTTTGTATATTACCATTTACGTATAACACATTTTAGTGAGCTATTACACAGTGTATATTATGAGGAGAGTGTCATGGGAGATTTTAATCATATTTTGATGGTTAAAACATCATAGGTAGAACTTGTATCATAATTTGTAGGAAAATACTACAGGGGAGGGGAGGGGGGAACTTTGATGTGTGCATCTCCAATAGAGTAGATACCCAAGAGCTATGCTTCATAAAGAAACGAGTGTATTTGAAAAATATTATCTTCCAGACTTCTAAAATAGATGGTACTTCTTCATATATCAAAATTATACTAATATAGCTTCTGATCTTCCAAAAGATTGCCTTAAGTAGATGTATAAAAACTTACGGCTTTCAAGAACTTGAAGGGAAAAGTAATACTGGTAGATCCTGAGAATGAAAATTTAGAGCGCGCTATTTTCAAATCATGACTTTAGCAGTACAGACGGTGTATACATTTGCCGCGTGTACATACCATATTGTACATACCATATTTTGATTTTCTTGGATCTACCGTAACATTGTGTGTAGATGGTAAGGTATTTTATCACAGCGATGAGAAATGGAGTATCATGATTTGCTCGTCATAACTCAGGTGTGATCTGCCCAGGAATGATAGACAGTATTATTAGGAAGCAGTGTGGCGACAAGTTCTTGAATTCCAAATTATGCAAGCAAATCTGTTGTATCTATCTCTTCCTATTATATGAAATAAAGTTTTCATGTTTTTTACGAAGTAAATCTATTCTTTTGTAAATCCATTCATTTCATGTGTGTGTGATTATGTAAATGATGTAGCCACAGTCTGTGGTTTTCATGTTTTTGACCAGTTTTTGTTACAGGCATTAAGTGAGAAAAATTTACCTGGGTTCTGCAGTCATTTGACCAGGGTTCCCAAAATATAAACTAGGGGAAACTACGCCAATTTTGCCCAATTCCCTCTTCCTGTTACTAGGGTTCTAAAACTGTACAAAAAACATTGTTTACAAGGAAATTCTTGGAAGCATAATAGCATTTGTGTTGATTGTGTGAATTGATCACTGATCATGATGTAGAGTATATGTGGTTGTCTTATCTTATTTGCACAGTTGTTTTTCTGGTAATGTCACACTTTTGCATTGATCTGGGGGGTGTTGATCACATTCAGTGATGCACCCTCTTGAGTATACAGAAGGTACTGGAAAAAATTAATAGACTCAAAATTGGGAAAAGCTTGAATGAATTAGTGAAATGAAATACTTTTAAAAGGAGAAAAACAGGCAATTACTTTGTCTCTAAAGGCCCTCATCTACATTATGTGTAGTTAATGAAAAAATATATTATGAAAAAATCTCCTTTGATATGTCAAAACACAAGTTCCGCCTTTATACTCCAGTAATTTTATGGACCAATTAACATTACCAGTTTCCTGTTGATGGCATCACTGTTCAGATAACCTTTGCAGAGTGTATGCATGACTTATCTCTAGACAATGTGTCTTTGTGTTAGAATTTCTCATTTACCTGTGTGTGCCACAAGGCTTGAGGTTTACGCCCATATCTGATACAGGGTTCACTCAAGGTCAGTTCAGACACAAACTCAAATTTCTTTAGGAAAGTAAACAATAGTCTGTGAGATATGACATACCTATGCTATCCTATCAGATACAGCCTGACTATATATAACACAACATATGCCTATACAGTTACACTTGCCAGGCTACATGGATGATCTGTAACTGTGATGACTGTCTTGTAGACAAGAGCTTTATATACAGTATAATTGTAGACACAGATCAGTGATGTAGTCATGGCTAACCTTACACCAAGTCTATAGCTGTGTTCTGTGTTTTTTTTTATTTTCAATCAAGTCCAGCTTTGACTATTGTGCAGTCAATCCAATAATAAGGGTTTGAATAGAAGACAAGAGATAATTTAAGAACCTTTACTGTAATTGTATATTGATTAACAAATTTGTATCAATGTATGCCCAGATTCTATATCTCACTTGACTAGACAGTTTGTTTGATTGATTTCGGTTATGTCCTTTCAAGTGTTACAAGACATAGTGAAACTCAATCTTGCAATTCACCTAAAAAATCAAGCTGGGTCATGGTATGTTTCATATGTATATAATAGTGTGGATGCCAACGTCTATCTCTAACTAAACCACTAAATGTGAGTGGAGGTGTAAATTGTATAGGGACTAGACTACACAGACTTGGTTATTCAGTGTGACAATATCCTTTGCAACCCAGTGCAATATGCTGTGTCAGACAGCCAAGTTTCTGGTTTAATTATAGTCGCAGTTACTGCTCCAGATAATAAATTAGGTGGCTAATATACAGGTGGACAAAGGTTAGACTAAACAAACGAAACAGTTGAGAGGTGTTGTCATTGCTGTGTTGACACTCTGTAGCTGTGCACAAATTAGACCAGGATACAAAGGTTGTGGTCGATGGAATCTGTACAATGTGTATTGTCAATGTAAAGTTGTCAGATGTTGATACAGGTAAAGAAGACTCAATGGAAACGATACTAATGGTGTCTTTTCAGTAAAAGTGTCAGTGAAGCAAAGATAATAAACACACAGTAGACGATCCCTACAGCTAGGTGAATTAGGAGTTATGCATTGTTGGACCAAACATACAACTGTAACCAAGGTATGCAGTAGGGTTGATTAAAATATATAAACACAGCTTGGACCAAGTAGACTACATGTTGTAAAGTACGCAGAATACGGTCCCAGTCCAATAAACATCAACTTTTCAAGACCTGTTTGGACCATGACATTCTACTTGTCCAGCCTATATGCATACATGTAATTACAGAGTTAGGTTATATCAATGTCCTCACTTGGGATCTAGTCTAGCTGTACCGATTTATTACATCTGCCAGTCACTCTGACAGTGCTCAGCCCCAGGGTGAGTGTGGGTGGGTACTCCCATATACAGGTATACAACATGTAAATTCCCCAAGGCCAAAAAAATATATATATCTGGTTCTGGTTAGCGCATGCGTGCCCTGAATACCCCCACGTCGATCCTTTTTTTCCCGATAATTTTTGCTTTCCCATTCCTTATTTATTCCTGATATCAGGAGAACAAGCAGCTGAAATCTACCCTACATGCCAAGACTGCTTAAATACAAAGCCTAAACTGCTTCGACGAAAAAGGAAGTTTTTCAAGAGATAAATATGATAGAACAGAGTATGTAAAGTGTCAAAAAAAATGTGTATTTACTAAAAAAAAATTGAAAAAAAAAAATTGCGTTGTCGCACCACTTTAGAAAGTTTACCCTGACCAGAACCAGATATATATTTTTTGGCCTATCACATGATAGACCCCAATGATCAGGTCATTACATAAAGAGATAAAAATTATGTAATGTGAGAATGTTCATGGACTCTGGGTTCATACTTATGAGGAAGTGTTTGTTGTTTTACTTACATATTAATCATTTACTACACTTTATTGTGCAGCAGATATTTTCATCCTCTGTCCCACAGGTGGCACATGTTAGCTATATTACCTGGGTGCTAGGCTAGCCCGGCAAGTATATGAAACAGGTAACATTAATTGAAATTAATTCTATCGGCAATAAATATCATAATATCTGCTTTAAATTAATGATCAATACTTACAATATATACAGGTAAACTCTAAAACATTTTGACAAAAGGAACGGAGTCGAAATTCATCTATTTCTCCTTTACAACTTCTAAAATGATTCAATTGCAAACTACAATCTAAAACTAAATTCCAGTGAAATGGGGTATTAATCATGACATATAGCTGAAATTTTCAGAAAACAGTTTGTCTGAAGTTTATGCTCTGTCTGCTGTCTCTGTCTCTGTCTCTCTCTCTCTCTCTCTCTCTCTCTCTCTCTCTCTCTCTCTCTCTCTCTCTCTCTCTCTCTCTCTCTCTCTCTCTCTCTCTCTCTCTCTCTCTCTATTTTTAGTGGTGAAATGTTTTGACATTAGTGACGGTAAATTTTATGCATGCAATCAAAACTGATCACGCAAGCTAAGACTGGTTTTGTTCTGTAGACATAGACAAATCTTATGCCTACATTAACCACTTAATGACTTGGTTTCTGTAACTGTATTTAATTACATCCCAAATATAGGGTATCAGGCTTAAAACAAAGAAAGTACACTTGCATCAATGACTGTTCTATTGTATGTAATATTGATGGCGTCAACTGATAATCTGTTCCAGCAATCAGCTTGTTTGAAATCCTTGCTTTCTGATCACGCAAGCTAAGACTGGTTTTGTTCTGTAGACACAGACAAATCTTATGCCTACATTAACCACGGGATCCATGTAAATGACCAAAACTGACAACATACACAGTACCAGCAAGTTAACCACTGTGTTTGTTCTTTACACACAGACACATTTTTAATATGTCCACATAAAACAAAGAAACCACAGTTGCATCAGTGACTATTCCATTGTTTGCAATAGTGATGGTATATCAACAGCTTATCTTTTTCAGCAAATCAGTTTATATCATATCCTTGCTTTCTGTATAGGGTTCTAATCAAGTTATCAAAACAGATAACATATATAGCACCACCAAGCTGTGGTGTTAATTCTGTAGGCATACACAAATTTTATGTCTATCTAAACAAAGAAAGTACAGTTGCACAAATGACTACTGTATTGTATGCAATGTTGATGATATCAACAATTAATCTTTTTTAGCAATCAGTTTGACACGCTTGCTTTCTCTAGAGTTTTACACAAATTATTAAAATTCATATACAGTTAGCCTGTAAAGTACGCCATTGTGGGGTGGTGAGGGTGGAACAACACAATTATGTATCTTGCAGTCTAATATACAGTGCCAGCAAGCTAAGCACTGCGTGTTTATTCTGTAAACACACATTCTATGTCTGCATAAAGCAAAAATAAAAAGTACAGTTGCATCCGTCACTATTCTTTTGTATGCAATATTCAAAAGTTAATCTTTTTCAACAATCAGCTTGTCTGACCACACTGACCCTACACGAAAGGGTCTATGACATATTTGCTTTCTGTAGCATTTTATGCAAACTATCAAAACTGACAAAAATGCAATATTGATGGCATCAGCTAAACTTACTGTAACTTATACTGTGTTAAAACATTTATTTTCATAATCCACAAATGGGGGCACGGCAGTCTGCATATTTTTGTTGAATAAATGTTTCCACATTCAAATGAATAACACTGGATTTGACATGTCAATTTAAAAAACAAATCAAACTTTTAACTTTAACTTTAAGTAAACAATACGTGTTAAACTTCAAGTGCAAAGTGTTTCAAACTTTTAACAAAAAATTTCACTTTTAATCCTCAAGATTAAAACAATTCCTATAAATTGATCAAATTTTAAATATCTGAATGAATCATGTAGAATAACTTAATAAATCTATTTTTTATTTTAAATGAAGATATCAATTTTTAAATATCTGAATGATTCATTTAGAATAAATTGATAAATATATTTTGTATTTTAAATAATTGACCAAATTTTAAATATCAGAATGGTTCATATAGAATAAATTGATAACTATAAAGTATATTTTTTTTATTTTAAATAGAAATTGATCAAATTCTAAATAT
Source organism: Glandiceps talaboti (assembly GCF_964340395.1). Taxonomy (NCBI): domain Eukaryota; kingdom Metazoa; phylum Hemichordata; class Enteropneusta; family Spengelidae; genus Glandiceps; species Glandiceps talaboti. Next base: position 2,150,803 of record NC_135571.1, read on the forward strand.
CTGAATGATTCATGTAGAATAAATCAATTAATAAATATATTTATTTTAAATAACGTTAGAAATATTTGCATACTTAGTCGTCAGTAAATCCATACACAGAATCAGTATCAAACCAATCTAATATATCATCACTTTTCTTAGTATTTCCTACTTTCTTTTTCTTGGTCTTCTTAGGTGATGTCCCATAACATCTAACGTTGTACTGTTTTTTAGGAGTTTTCTTGACGTTACCCAATACACTTCCTTTCTTTTCCTTTACCTGTATTGAACAATAAAAAACTGTCAAATATCTCTTTTGTCCATTTGAAACTGTTATTTTTACCTGATATTTTGTTGTTCACTACATCAAGAAATAACGTGGTGAAATAATTGTCAAATTTATCTATTGAATGATTGAAATTGTAGTTCTTCCCTGATATTTTGTTGTTCATTAGTCCGTGAAGTACGCCATGATGGGGCGCCCTCACACATCAGTCAACCTCTCCCATGACACACGATGTAGCTTACAGTCGATGTTGTTCATTGCATCAAGAAATAACCTGTGTTGAAATTAACAGCTGTCAAATATCTCTTTTGAAAAATATGAAACAGCTATTCTTTCCTGATATTTTGTTGGTCAATGCACCACACAACTTTTTTTGATAAAACAGTTTAATAGATTGTAGTGAAACACTGGAACAGCAGTGACATTACTCATTTTAAAAAGTGAAATTTTTTCCTCATATTTTGTTGTTCACTGCAAGTTTTTAGTAAGTTTAAAATCTCAGTTTAGACTAGGATTAAATTGTGTGTCTGACGGAACTTTATATAAAGTCATATCCTTATCTATTTATACCTGACTTCCCCAATAAACAGTGTAATTGTTCAGTTTTTTTATTTATTTGTATTTTTTGCTTAGGCTTAAAAAAAATGTGTGGTTCTAATTACATTCAATTTTAAAAAAGATGGGTAGGTAGATTTTTTATTTAAATTTTTTTTTTTTTTATATGTGAGTGTCTAGTTCAGATAGTTATGTTTTCTGTTGTTTTCTATATGGTCTCTGTGTTATTGGCTTCCTCTTATTAGATGTACAGCCATTACAGATTGGAAGAACAGTTTTATATTGTCTTTTTCCCATGTCAGTTTAGGCATCCACTATTTCGTGCGAGACTTCACAATTTTAGCGATTTTTTTTTCTTGAATATGTAAAATAAAGTTTAGGGTCGGTGTGAAAAACTAGGTGGGGGCGGGTACCAAACAACTTTTTTTTATTTGGCCTTACTAGTATTACTAACTAATACAAAGCAGGGGCATTGAAACCCTGGCTATTTAATCATGTTGACTCATGAAACATATTAAATTTCAACATTTAGTAAAAGTAAACAGCTGCTGGCCAAATCCAATTTATCATTTCAATTCTATTCATATTTGAAAATGTTTGAACAAGACTAATTACATACTTTTAACCTATTATTTCAATTGAATTTATGTGTGAAAATATTTGCTCATGGATAATTAAGCCATTAAATTAACTCAATACAAACTGAATAGTGTTATAGTATAGTAATGAAACAGTTACATTCTGATACCTGCTAGACTAGAAATAGTCTGTATGATATAGAAATTTGTGGCATGCTATCAGGCAGCACTCAAGAAGCCTGATAGGACAGAACAACACGACGTACCTTACAGTCAAGTCGAGAAACTATATATATGGGTACATTTTCTATAACCTCTCTCTATCCATCGTTTAGTCAAATACCTTTCTCTAGCACATTACGTTCTTACCACCTACAGCAAACGTTTAATGCTATAAGGGCGCTGATATAAACGTGATGACGTTATCATGTTCGCAAATGACTTACTTTAAGCCTAGAGGTTGAGTTTGTAGTAACCTGAACAAATTAACCAATTACAATCACCTGTCAGTGTGTGATGGATTACTACTGACATGCACTGTTCACTTGAGATTTATTATATAGCTAGATCTTTGGTAGAATTTGGCCAATTGACTCATTGTGGAGACAGAGATCGTAGAGCCCACGAGCCCACACATATACCGTTCTACACTAAATTTTAATTTGGCTGTCAACTAGAACAAACATGTCTGGAAAACGGATAAACGTTCCAGGTTATCCGCACATAGCTCGGAGAATTACTGTATAGTGACAGGTTTGAGAATGACGTCCCCGGTCTGTATGTAGTTATGATATGGGTAAATGCTGAGTGAGTAAGAATGAAGTATTTGAACACAACTAATGGTTTGTGTAATCAGGCAGAGGGATTACCAGTGCTTGAATGTAGAATAAATAGACCAATACACACACATGTTTTAGTTGTCTAAGTGACTGACTGCAGTACTATTTATATTAAACTCAGCTGTCACCATATTCTCACAATGCCTAGTCATTTGCACTTTGATCTCAAAATGATTAGCTATAAACATTATTACCATTTAAGTTAGACTGTGGGGGGGTCATTGGTCCCTGACTTACATACAGGACTTTATTGTGACCCCACTATTGAGCATAATTACTTTCATTTATGTCAACTTATACAAGTATTTGAATGGTTGTGCAGTATGTATGGAAGGTATGCAATATGGTTTAACAATGGAAGCAAATTTAAAACTAACTATTTCAATTTAAATTCTACTTTATTTTTGGCAGTGTGCCTTCTAATGATAGATTGAAAGATCAGCCGTGTCGTAGGTGCTCTTATCTGAAATTTTCACAAAGGGGAGGGATGATCTGATGTTCCTGGTGATGTACAATTGCAGACATCAGATAGTGGATGAACAGAACCTGTTACAAACATGGAAAGTAAACAAATGAATTGGATTAATAACACTTGGCACATTGGACATTGGAACAGCAGAGACTTGTATTACATTCCATCATTTGATAAGAACAGTTTAAGGCCACTTTACATAATAGCTTGTCCAGACTGTCACAAACAAATGTTCAGTCCCCTAGTAATATTACATGTACACATAAAGAGGCCATAAAACTGTTCTTATCAAACCATGGTGTAATACAAGTCTCTGCTGTTCCAACATGCTGAACCAATTAAGTGTTATTAATCCAATTCAATTGTTTATTTTCCCTGTTTGTAACAGGTTAATTCCCTTGTTCAGGGTCTGATGTCAGCAGATGTTATAGTCTATGATCTTTAATACATTAGAGATTAAGACTGTAAAATATATACTATAGCCAATTATTTTGTTGTTGTCACTGCAAGTCAAAACTTTTGGTGAAAAGTGACATTTCTTGTAAGTCATCACATAGTAAGAGATAGGGGAATACCAAAGTTTGGTGTGTCACTAGAAATTATGTGTCAGCTAGTGATGTATCATATTGGCTTTAAATAGAGGACACACTGATTCTAGGTATACATGTCCTTGGCTTTTATAGTAGTATATATTACTCTGGTACAATCAAGGCTTTGGTTTACTAAGATAGACACAAACTAAAACTAATGTCACAATTAACATATTAATACAACAGTGATAAGCTGTTGAATGGATGTTGGTTTAATTATCAGGGGTGAACAAATCCACTGGTCCTGGTCCTGGGTCTGGGACCAACGATTTTTTTGGGTGGACCACACAGATTTTACCTTGTCTGGTCCATTGGACCAGTACCTAATTACTGTTTAGTAACTATGTTAAAAAGTCGTCTGAATATACAGATTCATAGGTAAGATTTAATGTTTAACATAAGCGGGACCTTGGACCACTGAATTTTTAGGGCACTGGTCCGGGGACCACCAGTTCACAAAATGATTTGTTCAGCCCTGATTATATTCTCAGTAGGGCAGCTCTCTGCAAGTTAGTTTTTAACTCGCTTTATGGGGCATTGCAGTAGACAGTAGACAGAATACAGTAACCATAAACTGACAGTGTCTTTGAGTACACCATGATGCTACACTGTTAAATGCTACAAAGCAATAAATGGCATTGAGAGCTAGATGATTGTAATGGGGTCTGTGTGAAAGGTGAAGATGACAAGTTGAGGAGGTCAGTCAATATATTGCACACTTTGAATTGGACAGTATGTGTTACATACGTCATTGCACTTAAATGGGACAAGTAGTAGAAACACAATATTTTGAAGTTCAAATAATTGAAATGTGTTCACTAGCTGCCACCATAGTGTAAAAACACAATACATGTATTTTGAAGTGCAAATAATGGCAGTTTGTTCATTGCCACCACAGTGTAGAGCCACAATATTTTGAAGTTCAAATAATTGCAATTTGTGCATTCATTGCCAGCACATTGTAGGGCCACAATATTTTGAAGTTCAAATAATTGCAATTTGTTTACAGCAAGTACACAGTAAAAAACACAATATTTTGAAGTTCAAATAATTGAAATTTAGGAATTTTCATTACTAATAACGATAAATATACTTGTTACTGTACCTGTTTTTTGCCAGTTGCATACAGTGTTGATATATCATCATCATCATCTGCAAACAAATCCTCAAACTGACTCATTTCAGCAGTTTTAGTCTCTTCCTTTCTCTCAGGTTTCATCTGTAATCAATCAATCAATCAATCAATCAATCAATCAATCAATCAATCAATCAATCAATCAATCAATCAATCAATCAATCAATTAATCAATCAACCAACCAACCAACCAACCAGTCAGTCAGTCAGTCAGTCAGTCAATCAATCAATCAACCAACCAACAAGTCAGTCAGTCAATCAATAAATCAATCAATCAATCAATCAATCAATCAATCAATCAATCAATCAATCAATCAACTAGCTAGCCAGCCAATCAGTCAAATAATTCAACCACTCAAATTACTGTATGTGGGGTTGTACTTGTGAACGACCACTTGTTATGCACAGAGTTGCAAGCACAGATGTTCGATTTGACATCACAGGGAAATTAACATCCCAACACAAGTAAAAAAAAAGACTTGGATTTTTAATCTCGAGTGTTGCCTCGAGTGTTGCCGCTGAAAAGTTATTACCATTTCCTTTGAAATGTAGGTGTAACCAGATTTTATGAGATTGACAACATTTTGGAGGACTAATAAGTTTACAGCACTGCATGCTTACACACCCTCGTGAACTTAAATCTTTTGTAGTAGCTGGACACCTAAATATGTGCCAATAAAACTATTTATTTGCTATAGTTATTAACATGGGTTTGTATACTTGTGAATGCCTATTTGTTATGCGTAGAATGTACAAGCAGACATTTAATTTGTCATCGTAGGGGAACATCACAATCAGCACATGACAGCTTAGCAACATCACTTTATGTGATTATCACTATATATCTGTTTGTCCAGACTGTAAGCTATGCTGTGTTGTTCAGCCCAGTATCAGGCTTCATTCTAAATAGTCTGTAAGTACGCTGTGATAGGGCGCCCTCACACATCGCCAACTCCTTTAGATAGAGCAGACCAATGAGGATGGAGTGACACAATTAATGTATCTTACAGTCTAGCCTTCTAAACTAATTTTTAGTGCTGGCTGATAGCGTGGCATGAATGTTGTATTTTATAGACTTCATCATGTCATATGACTTTTTTGAAGAAAGAATCTAACCAATGACAGCATCTATATAATCAGTGAGGGGTAATAATTTTCTATTAATTATACTAAGTATTAAACTCATCACATGATTTAACAGAAGTAAGTTAATTCACCTTTTTGCTTTTATACTGTATGGGTTTACCCCGTGGTACTGGTTTCAGAGGTTCCTTCACTACTGCAGGGGAATGTTTGGTGGATGCTTTCAAAGCTGGTGATTTCACACATAGTGGTGTCACTGCTTGGCTAGGTTTTCCATGCATTGCTGGTGTCAGAGCCATTTGAACATTCTCTAGCTTTGAGGAGAATAACAATAAATTTTACATGAAATATAAGTTAATAAAACCACTGATTTTTTTTAATACAGATTAAACAACACGACCCATAACAGGAAGGATATATAGGGCACTGTTTTATCTTTTGATATATATACAGTCAAACCTGTGTATAGTGGTCAGCCAAGGGACCAACAAAATGTGGCCACTATAGAGAGGTGACCTTTCTGTAGAGGGTTGGTTGTTTTTGTAATCGGGTGGCCAAAACATTTAGAAGTTAAGAGAAGTCGGGAACCAAACTAAATACAACACAATATTAAGGGTTTCAAAACTAATTATTTAATCTCAGTATCTCACATCAAAAATACATGTACATGTATTTACAATTCAATGACAACTCTGCTTTGCATACATTCTAGAAGTAATTTTGCAGTTTCTGTGAAAAATATCAATCATGAATACAGTCTAGTCCTATTACAAATTTATGTAACAGCGTCTTTAAACCACTCCCACGTCAGCTTGTAGATTTCTTCGTTACCTGTCTTTCGAATCTTTCTTCTACGATCACCTGGTGCGTTGCTTTCGAACTCCTCCAAAAATTCAGACCTGCGTTTCAGTATGTTCTGTATCTGGGTACGCCCAACACCATACTTCTCAGGCAGTACTGTAGTACTGTAGTAGTTTTTTTAATGTACTAAATAGTTTTAAAGTGACCATATGGATGGCATAAAGGTATGTATTTTGGATATTTAATTCTTAAAGACAACTCTAGTGTGTTTTCTTACTTGAAAAGACTGTGAAACAGCATCAACCAAATCCATGTTTGTAACTCAATAAATTACAAAAAACTAAAAAGTGTGTAAAAAGTTTTTTATTTGTAAGTGCAATAATATTAATAACACTGAACCCATGAGGGATGGCCCTCACTGGACTTCTTGGGAGACAAGTGTTTATATACTTAAGAACTATCCAGCATAAATAAAGATTATTATTAATAATATAATATAATATTATATTATATTCTATATTTATAATATTTATTATAATACAATATTATATTATATATTTTCAATATTTTATAAATTTGTTTATAAGTTATATATGATCAAATGAGTATAAATATATACCATCAAAATATACTTTGCAACATTTTGTTGTTGTTGTAAAGATAGTCTAAGATATTTATGTATAATTAAGAACTAACCTCTAATTCCATTAACTGTGAAGTAGATGATGTTGTTGAATTAGTGTCAGCATCTGAATCATCTTCATTATCTGATGCAAATATCACTCTTCTTTTCTTGTTAGAACTAAAGTTGGACTGTTTTAAGATACTGTGTGGTGTTCTATTTTGTGGTGTTTTATACACTGGAGTTGATGGCTTTACTGAAAATAAAAAATTCATATAGATTTTAATGTTTTACTTTTTTTGACAAATCATGGTGTCTATCACGTACACTATAGAGCTGAAGGAAAGTGTGGTCAACTCTTATTTTATTTTTCCCAGTTACTATTGTACTTACTTACTCGGGGTTAGTGCCCTCACATGGGCAAGTGCCCAGTGTGTTTGTTTAGACAAAGTCTATTTTTAGAATAGTTGCGGTTAACCGCCCACCCCACCCTCCTGACCATGTGATTGTTCATTTGTTCATCAAGGTACATGTAGTATACACTCTGTGTACTGGGATTAGCGTTCACCTGGCTGTTTGCAATTACTTAATACTCAGATCGCTATTTTACACAAAAGAATACAATTACTTAAAACAAATTAAATAAAGAGTAAAAAAAAGCTCAGAGACTTAAGTAATAGTCTGTTTCATATATAAATATGGATATCGTCATGGAAAATCAAATAATTTTTTCGTCAAATGTGTTGGAAGTTACCTGTGTAGAAAACTTCCTAAGTACCACAGAAACCATTTTTTCATCATTTCCTTTATGTAGTTAGTTTTTTTTCCAGTTTTGCACAAATCGTCATTCTGACTTCAATTCCACTATTTTTCATTCTCATGGTACAGTTTATTTTATCTCCTGTATGACTTCAATTTAGCAGTATAGCATGTATATTATCCTGGTATAGCTATTTTGGATACCTTTGATTGATGACCTGGGTGTCTGTGGTATAACACCCTGTGTAGTTTGTTTAGGTGTCACCATTCCAAGTAACTCTGCAGCCTGAGGAGTTCTTTGGACTGGTAATGGTATATCTGGTGTAGAAGATTCCTTTTCTCTAGCCTCTTCTTTGTCTTTCACAGTCTTCTTAAAATCTTCAAACTCTTTTTGTAGTGTATCAAATTCAGTACTCTAGGTATAGTTATAAAAAATACAATATTGCAGATATAGCCAAATTTTGTTGTTGTACATGGGTCAGTATTAAGAAAACTGACATTTCTTGTGAGTTACCACATAGTAAGAGATAGAGGAATGCCGAATTTTGGTGCGTCACTAAAAATTGTGTGCGTCAGTGGCATGTTAAATTGACACTGTTGAAGAGCTTTACAGAAACACATATTGCATGAACCTCAAGGGTATACATACTGTACCCTAGGTATCATATTAGATTTAAAAGTTTGAGTTAGAAAGAGAGTTGTCTTCCAAACGAAAGAATGATATAACACCCAGTGTGCCCTCTAAGCCAACTTGACATGCCACTGATGCACACAATTTCTAGTGACGCACCAAGATTTGGTGTTCCCCTATCTCTTACTACATGACCAACAAGAAATGCCAGTTTTGATTATTTTGACTCACAACACAAAAATTGGTGATCATACTGATAACACTTTATCCTTATGGCTCTACTGACAAGATATCACTGATAGAAGACCCTAAAGATGGAATCTTGTCACAACTGTCACTCCAACCTCTGGGTTATCTATAATGATAAGTTAATGCTGCACTGATATGGCCCTCTATGTCCATTAAAGATGGTTTCTTTTGTTTTGTTTTATCATGTTCAACACAAAATTGTCTTGGATATTCAATTACAATTTACATCATACTGAATATGGATTCTGGTACATCATTATCAATGACTATATATCATCATATCATATGGATTCTGATACATCATTATCAATGACTATCATCATAATCATTAGTTAGCAAATACTTTGAACACACAAATTTGTGAATGCTACTTGAAACACAATATATTTCAGCACAAACCTTAGCTTCCATTTCTTCTTGTAATTGTTTGATATTTTTCTCCTTAGTTTCTTTTTCTTTTTCAACCTTGTCTATTTTCTTCTTCTGCTTAGTCTCTCCCTTCTTGAAGTCATTGATAGTTTTGTTCAATTCTGATATCATCTGTTCCTGATTAAAGTATATATATTTTTTTGGTTAATGGTACGGTTTAGACATTACAGTTTTATCTTTCCTAGTCTACTTATGCATAAAAATTCAGGTAAAACTTTCATTCAATTGTATGCATATTCTCTGTCTGTCTGTCTGTCTGTCTGTCTGTCTCTCTCGCTCTCTCTCTCGTTCACTCTCTCTCTCTCTCTCTCTCTCTCTCTCTCTCTCTCTCTCTCTCTCTCTCTCTCTCTCTCTCTCTCTCTCAAAAATGGATAAAATTGCAAAATGATAACAAATACCTTTTCTTTGATATTCTTATCTGTATCTTTGTTTTGTTCCAGTTGACGTTTAAGTTGCTCTATTTCTTTGTCTCGTACAGCCACTATTTTCTCATTTTCAGTCTGCAAGAATCATTTAAAACAAAAGTTTGACTATTTCTACTGCTGTGTATGACATTTATGCATTCAGTTGGCTACATTTTGCAGTGATTCATGAAAAGTTATTGAAAAAAAGTAGGAAGAAAAGAAATTTAGCTTTGAAAAATCTTGTAAAGTTAGAAAATCATAAAATTGAGAAATAGAATAATTTACCATAGTCTTGTAATATCACGGTCATTCTTTGTAAACTGTAAGTGTAAATCTTGAGTTGTACTATCATGTTATACATTCTGGAAAAAGTAGCAAATAATCTGATATATGCTGGCAGTCTTCACTTTCCAAATCAGTCCATAACTGGAAGATTGTGAGTGGTAGTGAACATTTACTAGCAGGACCCCAGGGAGTTTACAACTGTCATTTCAATTCCAAATCCCGAGCAAACATAGCACAGATAATTCATAAATGCCTACCTTGTATTTTGAAAGTGTAGCACTGACTTCATTCATCTGATGTTCAAAGGAATTCTTAGCTTCAGTATGTTCTTTTATAGCTTTCTTGGTCTGTTCTCTCAAATCAGTTACTTCCTTCTCTAACTTGGAATGAGCGTCACTCTTTCTTTTCAATTCTTCTTTTATGTCTGAAAACTGTAGATTAAATAGAATTGACAGTACTTGTAAAGATTAAAGTGTTTTTATTCCCCCACTTGTGTCAGATGTTTTGTCCTTTTATCAAAATATTCATCTTACTCAAGTTCAAGCCTCCGGCAACCAACAACAATAAGTACAATTCTCGGTACCTGCAATAGCATTTTCCTCATGCTAGAGGATCAAAATAGAACAAGAAGGTTGACTTATTCTCAGTACCTGTAATAACATTTTCCTCATGCTAGAGCTAGTAGAGGGTCAAAATAGAACAAGAAGGTTGACTTATTCTCACATGTAGCTATAGTATGTGAAGAGCGAGGAGTGGAAATTATGATGTCGACCAAGAAATAATGAATGTTTATGGTGAGCCTCGGCTGTAATATTTTATTTCGGGTACCAAGAATTAAACTATAGCTGGACTAATCAGGTGACTACAATGATTGAAATATGTATATCCCATCAAAATTAATGATAATAATATTTATTGGCCTGTGAGGGCGCCTGTCACAGCGTACCTTACAGACTATCACTGGTATATTTATATCAAATACTTACTTCAGTTTTGATTTGTAGATTCTTTTCTACCTCCGTAGAAACACTGTCTTGTAGTTTATCAACTTCATGCTGTAGGTTGTTAGTTTCTTTATCTTTGGATTTTAACTGAGATTTCAGACTTCGGATTTCTTGGTTGTGTTCCTTGGTTTGTTTTGTTTTATTACTCAGTTGCTCCTGTAGATTCTTATTCTTATTCTCAAGACTTGAGGCTTGCTTGTTTAGTTTGGTCACTTCACTTTGCAAAGTTTTGATCTGCAAGAAAACATTTACATACAATCAAATTACCTAAGAATTAGCATACTGATGAGAATGACCAGTGTAGGGCATAAAGACATTAACTTTGGTTACTGGAGAGTCATATCATGATGGTTTTATTAAATTAAGCCTCTCAACCAGCATCATCGCAAACCACGGCCTGTTTTACAGCAACATTTTTAACAAGCCTCCCACATTTATTTATTTCGAAATGTAGTGGTAGAAAATATAACTCTGGTTTGCGAGAATGCTCAACCAGGGGCCTAGGGGATATTTGTTTGTACACAAAATATACAAGTTGAGCAAAACATGTACACAAAATTCTGCTAGTTGAGCAAAACATGACAAGCACTTAAGAGTCATGAATATTTCTACTCTGCTACTACATATGCATGTCTGCTGAGTCATGTGACAATGCATGTTCATGGCAAGAAATATTCCTGAACAATGAATGGGAAAAAAGTTTCAACTTAGCGTTTTCCATCAGTCATACATAATGTAGGTGATATCAAATCCTCTCTAAGCTTTTAAAGTTATTTTCTAAATCACAATAACTTGTGTACATGAAACTTTACATTTTATGTCACTGTGAACACAAATAGTCCTGTGTTTGAACCATTCTTGTTTCATCTGACAGTAATGTTGATTTGTATTCACAGTGAGATAACATGTATCATTTTATATGCTTGCACATTATCAATTTCTGTATTTTGTTTATGGAAATTCGTAAGAAAAAAACATTTTGTGAGATGTAAAAAACATTGTGTTGCTAATTCAAACTCTATAGTCACTCTGGTTTGGTAGTAACATCAAAATTCAGAAATAGAAATGGCCATTAGCATAATCTCAAAGTATGTCCATACACAATAGATATTTACCGTAGTTTGTTCTATGGCAAGTTTACTTAAAGCTTCCTTATCTTGTAGCAGTAAACTTTCTTGTAGTTGTTCAAGTTCTTTTTGGATTTCTTCTCTTTCCTTGAGGGCAGAATCTAGATTAACCTCGGTGGAGTCAAACTTCTTATGGGTATCCTATAATGAAGAAATTAAACTCAACAATTAAAGGCCCAAGGGAAACTGGTGTATGGTGTTACATGTTTTGTAACACATCATATCATTTACTGTATTGTATACTCTGCCTAAAAAGTATATGATCATGATGTATGCACTGTAGAGTTTCCATTAGTCTGGATGCCAACTGTGGTTTCTAACCACAGTCTGGTCAAAGTTCCTCGATCATCAGCACAAAAAAGTAGTTCATCCAATCAGTGAACCCCAACTGTTATAGTGATATAAACACTGTATACTATGGTAGCATCCTGGGCTGATAAATATACCATATTTAGACATTATATAATTGCCCCAATAAACACTAACTTTATGCGGTACTGTGGTATTGGTTAGAATTTTGTGATTGATTAACAAAGACATGATGTTAATGACTGTGTGGGTGGCTGTGGATGAATTTTAAATTGCATCTCATGCATCTCAGGACTTCTAGAATTAACGACTTGACAAGACTGTGAGTGAAGGTATAAATCATAACGATACTGTATAGGAACTAGACTAGGTTTCCACATGACAACCGTGCTGGTTGTCATATGTCATATAAAAACATCACAGGAATTTGCAAAAGTTTACTCCACCAAATCACAATATATGAAATGAATTAGGTGTGTTACATTATACATAGGTGCCTTAAAATGATGAAGATAGTAGCAAAGTCTATAAACCAAATTATACCTTGATATCTCTCTTTAGTTCTGTCACTTCTGTCTTGCTCTTCTGTAGCTTGTCTTCCAACTTGGACTTTTCATCACAGGTCTTCTGTAGTTTCTCTTTTATTTCCTGATATTCAGAACTAGAAACAAAAGATAAAAATACAAATAATGATAAATAAATCTATAACGGAATTGAATTTTACAAGCCCTACCTAAATACATGTTGCTATTAAAGCACTAATGAGGCACAAGCTGAGTATATTTGACTTGCAAATTGTCAGTCTTAGATCACTAAAATAGCAAGTTGATGGTGAACATTTTGAAAACTATATATTATGAAACACTATGGCTATTTTCATCTTCAAGTTGCTAATTCAATGATCTAAGACTGACAATTTGCAAGTCAAATATTATAGTAAAAGCCATAAAAAGCACTCTGAAGGATGTACAAATTCAAAAAAGCTCTAAACAGCTCAACAATAACACAGACAAGTGGCTATGACCATAGCACTATTGTCAAATACAACAGTTTGTTTCAGATTACAAACTGGACACATGGTGGCGCTATTTCAATTTGCAGTACACTGGCAAGCAACGCATATTGTACTCATTATGATGAAGAATGCCAACTTAAATGATACAAAGGTGATTAAACACATTTAAAACATACAGCTACGTTTAAGAGAAGAGCTTTAGATAGTTTAGGTATTTACAGGTTTCCAAGACCAGAAAAACACCTGTCTTTCATTTGTATGACTGATAATCTATCTTATCTATCATAGAGTAGTGGCGGTATGTATATAGGAAGCAATGTGTCACACAAAAATGCAATACAGCTGTTTTTCCTTGGTTCTAACCTCCTTACTGCAATGCTGATTAAAACCAATTATATTTATTTCCCCCTTAACCCAAGATCAATTTTGAGCAGAATACTTTGAGTAGAGTAGGAAAAAGATGATGAAGTGTAAATACACATGAAAAAGGACTGACAGTGAAGCTGAGTTAATGTTATATAGTTTTTTCCTCAAGTGAAAATACTTGCATCACACCTTAAAGTATTCTAGTATAATGTTAATGTTAATGTCAATACATACCTTCTGTGACATTACAATTAACATCTAGTGCAGTGTTGTTAGAAAAGTCAGCTGATTGCCTAAGTATAGGTATTTCCTTGGCATTTTATGGTATGTCTACTAAATTACGTCATTAGACTATATATAGGTTATGTTTTAATATGAGGCTAGAGTTTGATAAATTGCAAAAGACGGTTAACTAAACTTCACTGTAAAACTTATGGCCAAAAGTGTATAAAATTAGCTTGTTTTAAAATGTTTGATACATTGCAGAAGATGGTTAAGTAACACTTCATTTAGTAGAATACACAGCAAAAATTATGGCCAAAAGTGTATAAATTTAGCTTGTTTTAAAATGTTAACATCACAATTCCTTTTATAGTCAGGAAAAAGATATGGCTTCTAGCACTATATGCTTATCCAATATCATAACAAGTGCATTCAAGTATTTCATTACTTCCTCTACTGCACTGTCTGCAATTCATCCTTTCACCAACAGCTAATTTACACAATGTATGAATGTCACACAAATTGCTACCTGTTCTAAAACTTGGAAATGTTTATTTACACCATTGAGGTGGCCGTTCTGGTCTAATCAGTAGGCAATGAAGTGATTTTTGCTAATGGAAACGGAAATGTATAACGGTATACAAATCCAGTACTATAGAATATAATACATCATACCGTGCACGAGCCACGTTCAACAAAAAATATGGAGTATATACTTTAGTCATTCTATGTCATGACAATGTGCGTCTCTGTCACAACAGCACGTGTCTACATCATTGGTTCTACTGTTAGAAATATGAGTCAAAATGCTCAATATTGCTATTACTTTCCCTGATTTTTAAAATATTACTGGCGATGGTATAATTACATTATTTGCCAATATTTTTCTTTATTCAGCTGGAAAATACTCGTAACTAAGGGTTGTCACTTCACATTGCTAGATGAGTAGTGACAATGGCCACCACCTTAGGTCACTCATATTTTCTTTGGTTGAACGAAGATAAATACTGGGGAATAACATCTAATTGTCTTATGCCAGTGACATGTGAAATTAATGTACACCATACATATAAAGTGATGTTAAGAAGGCCAGATGAAAAGAACTCATACTCATAGGTAAGCTTCAGTATAAATAGAATTGATTACTTTAGTGCAAAGTTAAACCGGAAAGTCTGGATCCATATTTAAGCATAAATTGAATGATTATATTGGTGTAAATTTAAAGGAAGTCTGGGCTAAATTTAAACATTGATTTTATTCACTAGGTTCACTGTTTTGAACTAGTGGAACATGTAATTTAATGTAATGTATATTGTTCATCACTTCAGTAGACCAGCCACTTTTTACAGCATGACCATGAACAATAACAATTGGCTGGATGTTGGACTCAGGTTATATTCTATTTTCTCTTTTTCCCATTTATTCTCATACAAAAGCAGTGTTTTGTAGCAAGTGTATTTATTCATTATTAAATTTTTGATTGTGAGAAATGTAATATTGCATTATCATTAATTTTATTATTACCTGCAAGTAATATTAATTTAGTCTGTTTTATTTGTGACAGGCTTTGGCAAATTGTTTGTTTGCTTGTTCTACTAGATGCTAGGTAGTGGTAACTAATGACAGAACCCCCATGATGTGTATGAGTGAGAGCAAATGTGGCATAATCAGGGTATTTTCATGCGGGTTTGCAACTTGTTCTCTGCGGCAGTACTTTTATGAGCATAGTGAGTGAAAGTTCAGTAGGAATCACAGCACGCATGAGTGCAAACACTCCCCAAAAACATTCCAAATTGTCATTACTTTCATGAATTATGCTTGAGGAGGCATATTAGATTATTATTCCCCAATATTTTACTTCATTCATCTGGAAAATATACTCATTACCTAAGGGTTTGTCACCACTCGTCTAGTGAATCATTGTGACAAAGGTCACAGGTCACTCGTATTTTTCTTGGCTGAACGTTGGAGAATAAAATCTAATTATTCTCATTGCTTATGAAAAAACATCCATATTTTACTTCATTCATCTGGAAAATACTTGTGACCTGAGGGTTTGTCACCACTCGTCTAGCGAATCATTGTGACAAAGGTAAGAGGTCACTCGTATTTTTCTTGGCTGAACGACGGGAATATTGGAAATAAGATCTAATTATTCGCATTGTTTATGAAGCACATTCAGGTAGATATTATCATAATAAATTATTTCTTGGTAATTCTACCATTTATGACAACAAAGTTTATAGTGTTCTTGGTACATTATGACGTCAAACTATTTTCATCTTGTCATATTTGAAATTACCAGGTAATTGACAATTAACTATAATGAGTTTATCCAGACACCCACAATGTATGGACATACATTACTAGTAATAAACAGTTCTTGTTACATAACTGAGGATCTTAATCTAATTACTCAATGTTGAGATGCACGTTCATATTTCTGAAAACCTAACTTTTATGGTCATTGACTGACTCTATCATTGGATTTATGGCTTTCATGAATATTATAACAACTTATAAAGTGATAATTTTTTATATTTTTTTTTATAAAACAGTATTTTTGGTATTTTCACATTTAAGGTAAAGATGACAGCACTAAAATTATTATTACTTTCTACATTTCACACCTGTTCAGGTTGATAGGACTACGGTTTTACCAACCCGGACTATATTTATGGTCAGCTACAGTCTGGTGTGATTTTGTAAAGGAAAAAAAAGAAAACATGTAATAACATGTTTTGTTACACTAATACTGTACAGTATTTACCACTTTAGAGAAATCACATTATGTCTTAGATTCTGCTTCAAATCTCCTGATAACTTACCTGGCTGTATCAAGCTGCTCTCTCATTCCATCTAGTTTGTCATAGGAAGCCTTTTCACGTCCAAGAGCCTCTTTCAAGTCAGTTTGTAAACAAATATTGCTTTCCTATGATGAAGAAAATATGTTTATATTACAAACCTAAAAGTTGTTACCCAGTGTTACATCATGTCCTGACTTAATTAAAAAAAATAAACTATCATAACAGTAAATTTCCTGATGAAAGCTGTCCACAATGAAAGAAAAATGAGAAAAATTAGCAATGTGGTAAATTTTTTTTTCTGTTCACAATGAATACATTCATTTCCTGCTCTATAACTAAATGACCACTAATTAGTAACAGAGGCAGTATCTGGAGTAAGCCTATAGCCTATGATGGTATTATTTCATTAAACCACAAATCGGACTAATTTCTTATTCAATACCATTCTCGAAAGCCTGAGCATTTTTTTCTTGGCTGATGCAACGAAAAATTGGCTGATAAGACTCGCTGTAGAGGGCGGTGATGTATGACAATGATTCAATACTATGGATTGTATGCTCCCTGGGGAGTTGAGGAAGACTAAAGAGCCGTTGTGCCGTTCTGATCCGAGCCAGGGGTAATAATTGTAAAGCGCTTTGAGCACGGACTGTGAAAGCGTTATATAAGAACCCAACATTAATACAAATGCTTCACCAAGCTTTAATTAAAACAAGGCAGGTCTGCAATTGTTCAAAGACATTTTACAACCAATATTTGGAGTAAGATTATAGCCGAGTATTATGGTATTATTTCACCTAACCACAAATTGGTATAATGTCTTACTCAATATAAATGATTCACCAAGTGGCAAAGCTTTGATTAAAAGTCAAGGTAAGTCGATCTGCACTTGTTCAAAGAAATTGTACAGGTCTTATTTCCTTCCAATACAGGAATTCATTTTATCAAGTTTCCTGGTAATTTACATACCAGCATAATTATAAAGTACAGGGCATATGTTTCACTTGATGACTCATCATATTTTGGTTAGGTAGGAAAACATATGGTGATAAAGAAATTCTGGGGCAAATAGTCAGGGGTGTAGCTAAGTTTAAAAATAGCAGGTAAAATTAAAGTACATGTAGATGGTGGTATCTAAAGGTGTTCTCTTTGATTTTGTCATCTGCCTTTGAGCATCATATGCAGTTACTCAGAATTTACCAGTTAAATTTACCAATTTATCTGTGAAAACTATTTTGTTCCGAAAGAAAGCGATCGATGGGCATTGATTCATTTCAGAACAAAATAGTTTCAGCTAAATAAGCCAAAATACATGTCATACATTCACGTCATTTCATTTCAAGTGTAGTGCTACATATTTCTATTATATCAGCAGAAATTCACTGTAACAATGGCTTGAATATTTGACTAGTTTACCTGCTGAGCCGCAAGCTTTTTTTTAGGAAGTTTCAAAGTCGAATGGAACTGTATATATTTTTAATAAAAGAATGCACATGAAGCAAATGCATGTGAATTACCACAAGTAGAATAAAACATAAATTAATATATATATGCTTAAGATTGAAATAAAGAAAATAACGGAGTAGGGAGGGGGGGGGGGGGGATAATATATTTTTGTACTGTGGAATTCCATAAAATGTAGATTTTTTACTTACTTCTCTTATAGTTGCTGTTAAAGTCAATTCATCTAACTGTGAATTCAGGGCATCTCTTTCTCTTGTCAAATCTTTGATTTGATTACCAAGATTACCAATGGTATCCTGTATTAAAATGAAGTCACAAATCAAATGAAGTATTTCAGCATGACTACCTAGTACCTTATATCCTGTGTCTGGCTAACAACAAGATTTTAAGATCAAAGTTAGTGACTTAGTCACTAGTCCATCGACAAAGAATATTGAATGAAAGGAAGAACAGTCACAATTACTTACCTTGACAGTCTAAAATCTGACATTGGTCTTAAACCTGGTTAGTAAATGCCTTAAACAAATATATCATTCTAGTAATCATCATTATAAAAAACAAATACCAGAGGGAATTAAAAGTGGTCATATGGATGAGGATTGGGTATTTATTTCGGATTTTTAGTTTATAAAACAATTTTATCATGGCTTCCTACTTGAAAAATTAATGTGAAACAATATTGACAAAGTCTGTGTTTGCAACTTTACATTGCAAAATGTTAAAAATATGTTTAAAAAGTTTGTTATTGTATGTACAATAGAAAAACATTTTACACATTTATTAATCTTTTGTAATTTATTGAGTTATAAATAAAAATTTGGCATATGTTGTTTCACATTGATTTTCGAAGTAGGAAGCCATGATAATTTTTTTTTTTTTTAAATCCAAAATGAATATGCAATCCTAATCCACATGGCCACTTTAAATAAAGGCAAACATTTCTCAATGTTCACACATGGATTAAACTGATATGCATGGTTACAACTAAAAAGTAGACAAGTATAATGGTACATTAAACATCATGAAAACATAGACAAAGAACTAACACTGTTAAAATACTCATGTTTACTTTAGACTGTGGGTCACTTAGAGACATGTAAGATTGTCTCTTGTAACACTTCAACAAGATGCTAAAAGGTCATTGATGTGTTAAATGCCACACAATTAGAATACTGCTTGGTGCATTTATTGACATAAATGATTTAGATTCAGTACTTTAAGTCAATTTCAAACCCATTACATTCACTAGGTTTATAGCTATTTCTAATGTACACTGGCTTGATAGGTATACATTCAATATTGAAGTTATTACAAACACTTTACAGTCAAAATGCTGGCAGAAAAATTGACTTAATGGTGTTTTTTTTTATTCAATCATTGACAAAGAATCACATTGAAAATGAATTGTGGCTATATAAAGTGACATGGTGAAATTTTGTTTATAATCAGCATCTATTTATATCTAGTACACTTAATAAAAACCAAGAGATTTATCTAACATATATATAAAGAAAAGGACAAGACAAACAAATATTAAACTAAACTGCGAATTAATCTAATTACCATTAAATATCAAAGCAAAAACCAACAAAAAAGAAGATACATTTCAAGGATTGCTGTATACACTCTGAAAAATTAGATTTGGAGATGACTTTACCTAACATTACGCATTGCTGTATTGAATCTCAGATCATTATAGTGGTCCAAGATTGAATG
Organism: Glandiceps talaboti; assembly: GCF_964340395.1. Classification (NCBI taxonomy): domain Eukaryota; kingdom Metazoa; phylum Hemichordata; class Enteropneusta; family Spengelidae; genus Glandiceps; species Glandiceps talaboti. Next base: position 2,170,527 of record NC_135571.1, read on the forward strand.
TATAATGTATTGGGTAAAAAGCTATGGATAGATTTTCATTAGTCATAATATCCTTGAATTTCTTTTCTAGTGGGAGGGTATTAAATTGCCTATATTGTTTTGCATTTAAAAAAAAATTCCCTTCCATAATTATTATATTGATAGTGGACGCTGCAATAGAAGAACTTTTTTTAATCCTCTAGGAGTGATGTGTTACAACATTTGTATATATTTTATTATACATGCACCAAATACTTTAGCACCAAATATTTATTGCAGACAATCCAATGAAGAAATGTAGTTTTCTTGATGGATACAATAAAGATTCTTATTGGCTATTGCACGAAGCAACCTTTTTCGATTTCATGTTTGTGATCACTAATAAGATTTACTAATATTGGAACCTGGGATTGAAATCCTGGATTTTAATAATGTGTACTGTTCTGCTATCCCCCACTATCCATGTAAGAAAACCCATTTTGAGACACATATAGCGACCCTGACTATATAGTATTGGTGACTCATAAGAACACATAGTTTAATAATTTTGACCCACACCAATGTACTTTGTCTTTCACTAGTGGGCAAACTGCGTAGAGTACAGTATATAGGATAAATTACCTTGAGTTCTTCTTCTCTTTCCTTCAACTGATAAATAAACAGTCTATCAGATTCTTTCTCTACCTCATATGTCTCTCTCAGCATCTTACATTTTTCAGCAAGTTGACTCAGTTCATCCTATAATAATGGAAGTAATGTCATGTTTATTGGATAGCGTTATGGGTGACTGGAAATTTCAATACCGGTACAATTAATTCCTCCAAATTTATGTACATGAATAGACTTGCTCTGACAAGTCTCCTTACAGGTGAGTTGAGGTGACCAGTACAAAAACATAAAGGCTTCACCACAACATACCAAAAATTTAAAAGATTGTCTGACTGCGTGATTAATCATACAAAGTAAAAAATTATGTTATACATTATGATTAGTTTTAATTTATCATTCCTTTCTTCAGACTTTCCTTTTAACATACTAACCTCTTTGCCAGGTTACAAGATGTCAGTTTTTCAGACCTTCCTTTTAACATACTAACCTCTTTGCCAGGTTACAAGATGTCAGTTTTTCAGACCTTCCTTTTAACATACTAACCTCTTTGCAAGGTTACAAGATTTCAGTTTTTCAGACCTTCCTTTTAACATACTAACCTCTTTGCCAGGTTACTAGATGTCAGGTTTTCAGACCTTCCTTTTAACATTCATGTACTAACCTCTTTGTCAGCCAGAGAGTGGTTACGAGATCTTAGTTTTTCACACAATCTGTCTCTCTCTGTTTCAAGTTCTGCAACGTTTTCTTTCAATTCGTCTATAGTGACTTCTAGGTCATCATGTTGTTTGGTCAAGTCACTGTATTTCTGGTCTGCTTCATACTGAAATGACATATAAAACAATTTTATTGATTTTTACAAACTCTCTTAAGCCTACCCTTACCAAACTGAAAGCTCAGTACCAAGCTGTCAAAGAGCTTTTTCAGGGCTTTTCAGCTCTGTGGCACACTACCAACAGTTCTATTGCAGACATTCAAAAATGTGTTGAGCTGCTGAATGTCTGCAACAGACTTCTAGGGTTTATGTCTGTTAGGAAAAAAATTCTTAAGCTTACTGACAGCTGTCTGCATCTCACTGACAGCTGTCTTCAGCTCACCAACAGCTACTTGCAGTTTACTGGCAGCTGTCTTCAGCCACAGGAGTTAATTTCTAAATAATGTCTGTCAGGAGTGTTTACACTTTGCTCTGTCATGGGCAAAACGACTAGCAGCAGACTTTTAGCAGCTCTTGTTGTAGTTTCCAGAATATTTTAAAGTTACCTGGACAGTGGCAATGTGGAAGGACATACCAATCCAAGGGTTTTCTGTTAATATGCTTCTGTGTCATAATAAATATTGCTTGGAATTATACTTGCCTAAATACTTATTCACTAAAACATACATCAAATGTATGCAGGTGAATGTAGGTAATATTTATAAGAATGCCTGCAACACCATCAAATGTCCAATAACTACAGTACATTTACATGTTAAAATATATTTATTAAGTAGTTTCATTGTTAAGTATAAACACTGGAATCTGTTCTTGTTAAAATGTAAACCAGCTGCATGAACAACAAAATCAATCCTTACAGAATACCTCTAATATAAAATGTACATGTATTGTTGTATACATTTATTATTTGCATCGTTCACACTCACAACTTACAGAGATTTAATGTAACTGTTTTCTCAAATTATTTGTAATATGTCACCTACATAACAAACATCCATTTTAAAATCATTTGCCAGATTTAGTATTCTGGGTTTGTGATAGCCATGCACGTATATTAGTGTGAAATTTGTTTACTATACTCATGGAAGTAGTTCTACTTCCATGCTATACTTCAACTTGGGACTAGCAATTAGTGGTTACATATGCAGAAACACAGCCCATTTTCAAGGCTACTACAGGAAATGTCCCCTGCATTTCTTGACTTGGGCCGGTCGTGTAGCGTATAGGCATTGAAAAGAGAGGTTCATTTTGGGCCGCATATGATCGGCCTCGCCAATATCTGAGTTTTCATTTTCACTATAGTCGGTCATATTCAGGGTTGTCATACCCATCATCAACGCCGTCTGATAAATCTCAACATTCGGATGTCAACAAGGGATTTTGATTCCCCTCTTCATTGTCAAATAACTCACAGTTGTCTTCATTTTCCTCCGTTATGTTATAACATGAATAAATAAATATGACGCTCGCCATCTCCTTCCTGTCGATCATCTCATTAGTCTACCAAACTCGCTTGAAACGGTATCGGTATTGTCTGTGTACGTGTTCGTGTGTTGTTGATGTCGAGGGACATCACCCGGAAGTGATGGGAGTTCATCGTGTGTAGGCCAATGATCGCAAAGTTGTCCTCAGAACTGGAATGGCCACTTTTCGCTTCCATCTCTCATAGATTGCCATTTTGCTTCAACTTTTGGAGATTACAAGTATACTGCTCTGTTTTGAGTCGATACGTAACGTGAACGTAAACAAACCCCTAGCCCTGAGATCGCTGGCTTAGGTTACATCCACAATATAGCGTCACAGGCTCTTTCAAAGCTTGTGGAAAAACTGCGAGGAACAAACATTTTGTTTATGGCTAATAACAGCGCAAACATGGATAATATGAAAGAAACAAAATAATAAACAAAAATATATATTTTCAAAATTGAATCAACGACTGTTGTAAAGTTTACAACGCATTGCAGTTTTGAAATTATTGTGAACGAGGCTATGACGTATCAGCCAATCAAATCAACGGGCGCAATCTCACCAGCACTTCAAATCAGAAAATGTTGGAATGAAACGGAAGATGGCGGCCGTGATTCACAAAGGCAAAGAAAATCGTTTTCGACAACTGATCATGAGAAGAGGTATACATCAAGACCTACTCATTTTGGTGATGAAGGTATGTTAATTTAACTGACGCTTTCATAGCATATTATAGGCTCTGGTGTTTTTTTAAACGATAGAATCCTTTATTTTTGTATAAAGTTTTTATAAAAATGTTGTTCCTTAATTATGGCTGCTCTGATGTACTTTTGGGAAGTCTGATAAAATGTATTACCTAGGGTGTACCACTGTTAACACACTACAAGAATATACATTTTGTAGATTCTATTTACCAGTTGATAATTTTTGTTTTGCCAAAATTAGTGTTACTTACATGCATGTTTTTATTTGTTGCATCTTAGAGTAGAAACTCAAGATGACTTTAGAAAAAGCAGTGTCAACATAAAAGTACAAAAAACAGAAAGTGGACAAAGAAAGCAAACTCCAGCAGGACAAAAAATGGAACACATGCAGCACAGCAAAGCAATAAAGCAAAGACTGACAAAAATAGAGAAATTGCTGAAGAGAAGCAAGCCAAACGCCTAGCAAAGTTGTATGGCAACTTTAAAAAGGATGAAGGAACAGGCCTACTTTCAAAGGTACTAGTAACTTTTTTAATCTGTTAGTGTATAAAAACAAAACAGAGCAATATAATTCCCCCGAGAGGAGCAAATAGTAAAAAGACACAGGACAGTTGGCATTTCTATAGATTCTTTGTTTGTAGCATGTAACTGTTTATTAGAAACAAAAGATAAAATGAACTGTGTACCTCTCCCTTCACATTCATAACAAATATTTCTTTTGTTAATTGATTGCTCTTGTTTCTTTCTTTGCAGTGACTTTCAGGAACCAATGGATATTGATTGATCTGATTCTGATCCTGATCCTGATTCTGCCAAACTGATGATGTAAACTACCAAAGTGATGATGTAAACTGCCAATGTGATGATGTAAACTGCCGAAGTGATGATGCCAATGATGAACACAATGGCTTTAGCTTATATAATGACTGAAAGTGAAATAATGTCAGACTCTGAAACTCCAGCAACTGTTGAAAGCCAAACTCAAATTGCCAGAGCTCTTTCACATGTATGATGTAGGTAATTCTTTAGATTTGATTTGAAGAACCCCATCATTAAGGGACATATATTTTTTGTCTTCTAATCACGGGATGAATACAGGTACTATTGTTAAACTCAGGTATGTTGGTACTGTCATTTCACTACAGACATGTCTCAAGCCTTTTAGTTATTTTGGAAAAAAGCAATAAAGTTGCTTCTTGTTTTCATTTAATTCTTCTTCTGCATGATTTACTGGTTGCAAAAGTATGTGCCCGTGTGTGTAGTATGTACATACATACATATATGTGTATCCCCTAAAACATGTACGTGAACAAACTTTGTGAGTTTGTGAAACTGACATTTTTAAATATGTTTCAGTGGGAACAAGCATTCAAATCAAATATGGTCAGTTCTGATATACATTTGTATGTCAAATATATTTCCCCAACGTGTATAAGCATGTTTTAAGTGTCAAAATTAATATGGTTTAAAACATGTTTAAAACTAGTTTCAAATGAGTTGACTAAGGACTTCTGACAAGTTTAAAACATGAATGAAACACTCAAAACTGATCAGACTTGTTTTGAATTAGTATAGAACACTTTTTAAACTAGTGGATTTTTAGTAAGGAATTCCCCTTTTGCAGTGTGCCAATGATACCTGTCAGAAGTCTGCTTATAGTCTTTCAGCAGTTTGTCACAATGCTGTCAGAAGGCTGTTGTTAGTCTGTCAGGTCTGTTAGTGGTCTTTCAGATGTCTGACGATAGTCTTACATAAGTCTGTTATAAAGCAGTTGAATGTCTGTCAGGTATTTACCTGAGCTGTTGAGAGCTGTTCTCTGCAGCTCAAATCTAATTATGTATGCACAAAAATCAGCCTTCCGGCAGCTAACTGTCAGAAGTCTTTTTGAGAGCTGCTGCAGCTCAAAAACAGCTGTCTCATTTCGGTAAGGGTAGTCTGGTGGACTGAGTGTTTTCATTTGGACATAAAAAATTACTATTATATCTATTCCACTTATGATGAAAGCAATGATATAATCACAAGTTGTTTGTTGTTGTTGTTATTTATTTGTTTGTTTGTGTTTGTGTGTGTCTGTCTGTCTGTGTGTGTGTGTGTGTGTGTGTGTGTGTGTGTGTGTGCACGTGAGCAAATGTACAAAATGTGTGTGTGTGTACATATATTTCATGCTATAATGTGTTGTTGTTTTCTGAAACTTTTTTTGAGGCTTGATAAACTATCTGTACATGCATGTTTTCAAAGAAAGACATAATTTTCTAAAAACCTGCATGGATGACAAAAACGAAGCAGTAGATCTTTCATATTTGTCTCTTTATTACAGCACTTTGTGAACACCAATGATCTTCATTAAACTTTTATCTAAGGTTGTTGAAATAATACCTTCATTTCCTGCATCTGAGCTAGGTTTGATTTCTCTTGTTCGATCACACAGTTAGCACTTTCAAGCTGGGTCTTGTGTTCTTCAATCATACTTTCTGCTTCTTTCAACTTTTCATCCATGCACTCTATGAAGAAAGAATCACTTTTACAATCTTTTCAATTTTTCATGTTTTAATAATTGTGATACATATTCTGCCATACAAACATTAGAGATGAGACTATACTCATTATAAGCACCATACCGAAGCACCAAAGTATTTTAACAAATGAAAAGTGAGTGCATTTTGATCACAAATATGGTTTTGAATGACACTAACTAGCTTTGAAAGCGATTTCTGGAACATAAAGTTATACCATTGTCAGAACTGACAGGTTTTACAAATTCTAGAATAAGTTTTCATTTTTTATAAAGAGAACGAGTTCTTCAAAATAAAGTTGACGAATAAATTGTTGAATTCATACCTTTTTCATCGTGCATGGTTGTGATTCTGTCCATGTTTTCTTTCATTTGCTGTTGAATGTCACTGATATTTTGATCTTTCTCTTTCAATTCTTGTGACAGGGTTTGTAACTGGTTGAAAAAAAATGATGGAATGGGGTAAAGATGATGTAATGAGTAATTGCAATGTAACTTGTCATGGCAATGAACCTGTTGTCATGGTAATGAACCTGTTGTCAGTTCCAAGATGCACTTTGTGAATATCCTCATACAGTGCCATGTATTCTGTATGCACAGTGAGGTATGCACTAGTCTAGTTCCTACACAGTATATCATTACCATTTACACCTCCCCTTGTTAGAGACCACATTGGCATCCAGACTTGGTTTGCTCACACTCCTCAGAGGGATGTTTGTCACCTGACCATACCCTGGATCTATTAATTAAAAACTTTCTGTCATTATGATGTTAAATCTTTGTTCTATAAAATCACTCACAATTAGAGAGATCAAGTCTTTCCATCATTTCATGATGGAAATGTTATTTCAAATGATGTAATAAAGACAATACAAGCCAAAAAGTTATCAAATAAATTACATCATCTCATACAATGAATTTTGGAACTGGAAAATCGACCATGATTTTAGCCAACTTGAGATTGGCTATCTGGTTCAATATTCTGGTTCTGGTGACTGACACTGACAAGCTAGACATGTGCAGGCAAGTTATTTTTACTTTGCACGTACACTGCCTGCATTCTGTTAATTCCTGAGGATGCGAAATTTGTGAAAAGTTTTCAGACAAAATCTATATATTTCTAAATTCTATAAAGAGTTCTCCATTGGACTATGTAAGTATATAGTGATTATGACAAACCTTTTCCTGCAGACAACTTTCTTCTGTTTGGAATTCTTGTTTGATTTTCAGATTTTCTTCTTGTTCTTTGGACACTACATGGAGAGAGAATTAATACATAAGACATTTTTACACAGTGTTTGATTTGTAATGATAACCAAAAATTACATTCATGACATTGTGTACCTAATTATTGACTGAATAAACACCTAGTAGCAGCTAAATAAACAAGACATTTCAAATAAACTGAACAGTACTGTAATTGTAATAATGGTGTGTATATTTTAGATTTTTGCTCACAAATGTACTACTGGTCTATTGAAGTCTTCTACCACATTGAACTTAATAGAGGCCATGGTTTCAATCCCAGGTTCTCACATTAGTGTTATCTTATCAGTGGAGCCATTAGGATTTAATACATAGCATTATTCTTCGTTCTGGGCCAACTTTTTCTATAGTTTTGTCAGAAAACTGTTTTTCACACCTAAAGTTTAATCAATCCTTTTCCAAAGTGGGCCTTTAAAATGGAATGAAACCAAACACAGTGGTACATTAACTATATAACAACAAACTTACATTTTACAGAAAGTTCGTTCAGCGTAGCATTATGCTTCAGTGTCAGCTCTTTAAACTTTTCAGACAACTCCTGTGTAAAAGCAAAATACATTTCATTCTTGTTTATATTTATTTATTTATTTATTTATTCAGGTAAACCAACGGGCATAAAGCCCATTTACAGGCACCTTTAGAAACAAATAAGGAAAAACAAGCACTAAAAAGATAAAAACAAGGGGTAGCAATAACAGAAAGAAGTGACATGACATAAAAGGCAAACACAGAAATAAAAACAACAAAACAGGAAAAATTATTAAAAACACGCAGCCTGAAGCACACGCCGAAAGGCGGAAACAGGACTAAATAAATCTATGTTTGGATTTGCTATATTGATCAGTATATCACTGGCTACAGAAATGATTTGAATTAGCAACAACAATTATAGTTTCTTATCTAACATGTTTTCTGAACTAAAATTTACTTTTTTGCATTGTTTTAGGCTTTCCAGACCTCATAGGTAGGCTGTCTCATCTCAGCTAGTGTCTGAACTACACTCTACCTATTTCTATAGGGTTCCTCACTGAAAATTATGGATAATTATAGAAGCTGGTAGCCTGAAATCCATGCGGACTGGATTTTTACATTTTTCTTTCCAATCAGATAACTTTCCAATCAGATTAATTGGAAAGAAAGACGTAAAAATCCAATTTGTAATAATTTAAAAAACAATATGTGTACAGAAGACATATAAACTTACTTCATACTGTTGGATAGTTTGGTTGCTAGATTCCTTCACTGCATCACGGTCTCCTTCAAATACTGTGAGTTTATCTTGAACTTTGGCAGTGTGGTCTTTCAGTAAGTTACACATTTCACGTGTAGAGTCTATCCTGAATACAATACACAACCAAAATATTTGATAATTTAAAAAAAAAAGTTAAAAAAATTATTGTACAGTATTTATGATATCCGAAAAAAAGCTCTTTCTGGTTGTCCATCTGTCTGTGAGTGTGTGAGTGTGCGTGCGTGCGTGCGTGCGACAATGCATGCTTGCATATGCATGCCTGCATATGTGTGTGTGTGTGTGTGTGTGTGTGTGTGTGTGTGTGTGTGTGTGTGTGTGTTTTATCCAAAGTGGGCCTTTACATCACTTTGGGAACACGATCTATGAGTACCATATTGATGATACACATAAAAGAGTTACATTTATTCAGTTCATGGTATTGCGCTACATTTTTAAGTACCTTCAAATGAAAATTCATCTGTGTTGGTAAACCATAGGATCAAATTAAACTTAAATTTAAAATTAAATTTTTATTCCAAACACAAACTTGAAAATTGTCCCTGACATTTTCCACGGCACAAACAAGTATATAATTATATCTACAAATACTGAAGTGAGTGAGACAAAAAATTCAAAGGTACAATTTTTCAAGTTTGTGTTTGGAACAAAAATTTAATTCAATACTATATGTGTTAAGTACAGTATTATTTTTTAATAACTGATTTATGATTAAAATAGTCAGGGTCATAGGTCAAGGCCCTCTATTATTATTTTCAAGCCTTACAAATTCATTTTTGTTGACTCAATTCTATAAAATGTCTTGTATGTGTACTTGTACTACCAATTCAGGTAACGTGTTATTCTCTGGCTACTCAAAGGAAATGATAATTAAATGTAAAGAGTATTCTTCAGTAGAATTTTATGTTCAAGGAATAAAATACAAGATCATCATTATACCACCAATAAAGTGAAAATCTTGTGTGAGTGTATTTTTAACTTACTTCTGTATGATTTCAACTCTATTATCCATTTCATCTTGCAGTTTTGCACTCAAGTTTTCATACTGAAGCTGCAGAGTAAAATAAACAAAAAATTAGAATCAATTGTTAAATTTGTAACAATAGCATCAAACTCTGAGGTTTATGTTGATTAGGCAACACACTGACTACCCTATGTATGAACAATGTTACTTGCCAAGCACAAATATTTTTATCGAGTATATGCAGAGATTAATTTTTACTCATGTTAGTCAGTCTATACTGGCCGAATCTGTGACTCTACAGTACACTCTTTCACTATCAGTGAACAAGTGTATGGTTATAGATTCAGCGCTAGCAACCAAACAGGCTAGCTCCTTGTATTATTGTAAGGCCAAATAAAAAAAGTTGTTTGGTTCCGGTTACCTGACCCCACCTAGTTTTTCATGCCGACCCTAAACCTTTTTTTACGTATCTGAGAAAACTAATAATAAAATCGCGAAAATCGTGAAGTCTTGCAAGAAATAGTGGGTGCAGAAACTGCCATCAACTTAAAAAGACAATATAAAACTATTCTTCCAATCTGTAATGGCTGTACATCTGATAGCAAGAAATAAACAACACAGAGACTATTTGGAAAACAATGGAAAACCTGAACTAGACAATCACACATGAAAAAAAAAATATAATAAGATAAAATAAAAAATCTACCTACCACACCTATTTTAAAATTGAATGTGATCGGAACCTCACAATTTTTTTTTACGTCTAAGCACACTTTCTTAATTGAAACATCTTGCCATTACTGTACATCCTAGACAGACGATACCCTTAAATGGTGTTTGATCTTTCAAAAAAAATACAATAACTGAATACTTCCACAGGATGTTTAGAGACAGTATTTTAAATATATGAAATATTACACTGGTAAACTTAGTTATTTATATTCAAACATTTTTATGTTTGACTACTGAAAATAGACAAAGGAAAGAAATAAAACTTTATGTATCAGCAAAAATTCTTTGAGAATTAAAACTGAAATGCCACATCAATGTAGGCATACTCAACATTTCCAGATACAGCTACTGACATTGAAGCATTGCAGGAATACTAAACATTCACAGGTACAACTGCCGTCATTGAAGCATTGCAGGAATACTCAACATTTACAGGTACAACTGCCGACATTGAAGCATTGATGATCGGAACTTGAAGTTACAAACAGGGAAAGTAAACGAATAAATTGAATTAATAACACTTGGTACTGCATGTTGGAACAGCAGTACTTGTATTACAATTCATGGTTTGATTAAATCAGTTTTATGGAATCTTTATGTGTACATGAAATGGCAGGGGAACTGGAAATTTGTTTGTGAGGTAACTATTATGTAAAGAGGCCATAAAACTGTTCTTATCAAATGATGGAATGTAATGCATGTCTATGTACTTCTAACATGCTGTACCAAGTGTTATCAATCCAATCCTGTTTGTAACAGGTTCTGTTCGTCAATGCTTTGATGTCAGCAGCTGTATATGTTACATTTCTGGGTTTAAACCATCATTAGTTTATGAAGACTCTGTTGAGACTAACCTGTAACTCCAGTATGGATTTTCTTTGGGATTCAATGGTATGCTGAGCATCAGTGATCTTTTTATCCTGAATTAAGTAAATAGAAATAAAGAACAAACCTCACCATCATGGGATTATAACAATTCATTTCAATGGATGTTTCACATGACAGCACTTCAAGTAGTGACAGCATATTTGAGAGGGGAAACAAGGTAATCTTGGCCGCACAAAAATTCTCAGCCTATATTTACAAATAAAAGACTCGTAGTGACAAAGGCCCCTTAGGTCACTCGTATTTGCTTGGCTGAACGAAGAATAATATTGGGGAATAACATCTCAACATATTATCCAAAGATCTTACCTTCTGCTTGATTTCCATTTCAGTGGATACTTTCCATCTTCTAATCTTCTCAGCTTCTTGTTGTAGTTTTGTATGTAGGTTAGTTATTTTTTCTGTACCTACAACCTGACTTTGTTGTTGTTGTTGTTGTTGTTGTTGTTGTTGTTGTTGTTGTTGCTGCTGCTGCTGCATTCTTGCAGGACTAGCACTGGTTATGTTAGATGTAACTCTCTGTCTTGGTGTACTTGGTGCATTGATAGTGAAATTACTCTGGTTACCATTTTGTTGTGTTTGTGACTGAGCAGCAAACTGTCAATAAATGGAAATCAACAGAATACTTACTAATACTGATAGTTAAATTATAACTCACATAAATTAATCATAAAATAGATCGAACTACTGGTTTGACTGCAGAATTGAAGTATAAAGATGTTGATATATTCCATATTACAGGCTTGAAATTAACAGTTCGTGCCTTCAGCACTCGCAGTTCCTATCAGTACGTATTAGTGCTACGGAGTAAGGCGGCGACTTTGTTTTAGATGAAACATAGCAAAAAAGGCACGAATGACTGTCAACAGTCTACTCATCAGTCAGTCTAAGCAGTTCATCCAATCAGTGAACCCCAACTGTTAAGTGATGTAAACATGACGTCCTGGGCTGATGAATATATCATATTTGGACATTACATAATTGCCCCAATAAACACTAACTTTATGTGGGGACTGTATTATCGGTTAGAATTTTGTGATTGATTAACAAAGTTAGGAACTAGACTAAATGTCCATCAGTAGTATACAGAAGCCAGAAAATAGCTCAATATGAGGTCATTAACAAATTAAGTTTTGAACTCCTGCAGTGTGAATTATTGTAGTAGTAGTGTGCTGACTTTTATTAGAGGAACTTTGAACTTATTGATGTTGTGCATTCCAAGGTTTGCTGTCGTAAACTCTTGGTGTTTTACTTTCATCTCTTAAAATAGAAATTATGATATCAATGGTGAATTCTTCACATCCTAATGTATGACCTCAATTATCTGCCTGTCTTCTGGAAAGTATGTCTTACATTTCATAAGATACTGGTATACCACTGATATATATCAAGTAATTACATTATGGTAGCTGTGATTCTTTCCCGTAATGCAATGATATCGCTTGGGGACAGACATCCTGGGAGACATGAAATATATTCATTTCAGTCTCTGCAGTTTAATAAACTAAAGTCTGTGTAATATCAAATAGTGTTGATTGAAATGACACAGTGTTTTTTATTATAAAGCAGGTGAAGTCTACTCTATTCATCGAGTACTGTAATTTTACTGGGATTCCATACAATGAATTAAAAAAAAATTTAAGTTGATCATATTTCCCCCTTTTCTGTTAACTAATACTGATCTCTGTATAACATTATTAATAACTGTTGATTGAAATGACAGTCTTTTTATGAAAGATGGAAAGCATACACAAATCATCCCCAAGTTCCCTAGTCATTTACTGGGGCTCATCACCAAAATTATAGTACAATAAATTAAAAAGTATTTCAGTTTATCATATTTCCCCTTTTTCTGTTAACTAATACTGATCTCTGTATAACATTATTAATAACTGTTGATTGAAATGACAGTGTGTTTATGAAAGATGGAAAGTATACACAAACCTACCCCAAGTTCCCCAGTCATTTACTGGGGCTCATCACCAAAATTATAGTACAATAAATTAAAAAGTATTTCAGTTTATCACATTTCCTCTTTTTCTGTTAACTAATACTGATCTCTGTATAACATTATTAATAACTGTTGATTGAAATGACAGTGTGTTTATGAAAGATGGAAAGTATACACAAACCTACCCCAAGTTCCCCAGTCATTTACTGGGGCTCATCACCAAAATTATAGTACAATAAATTAAAAAGTATTTCAGTATGATCACATTTCCTCTTTTTCTGTTAACTAATACTGATCTCTGTATAACATTATTAATAACTGTTGATTGAAATGACAGTCTTTTTATAAAAGATGGAAAGCATACACAAACCTACCCCAAGTTCCCCAGTCATATACCGGGGCTCATCACCAAAATTATGGTACAATAAATTAAAAAGTATTTCAGTTTATCACATTTCCTCTTTTTCTGTTAACTAATACTGATCTCTGTATAACATTATTAATAACTGTTGATTGAAATGACAGTGTGTTTATGAAAGATGGAAAGCATACACAAACCTACCCCAAGTTCCCCAGTCATTTACTGGGCTCATCAACAAAATTATAGTACAATAAATTAAAAAGTATTTCAGTTTATCATATTTCCCCATTTTCTGTTAACTAATACTGATCTCTGTATAACATTATTAATAACTGTTGATTGAAATGACAGTCTTTTTATGAAAGATGGAAAGCATACACAAACCTACCCCAAGTTCCCCAGTCATTTACTGGGGCTCGTCACCAAAATTATAGTACAATAAATTAAAAAGTATTCCAGTTTATCATATTTCCCCATTTTCTGTTAACTAATACTGATCTCTGTATAACATTATTAATAACTGTTGATTGAAATGACAGTCTTTTTATGAAAGATGGAAAGCATACACAAACCTACCCCAAGTTCCCCAGTCATTTACTGGGGCTCATCACCAAAATTATGGTACAATAAATTAAAAAGTATTCCAGTTTATCATATTTCCCCATTTTCTGTTAACTAATACTGATCTCTGTATAACATTATTAATAACTGTTGATTGAAATGACAGTCTTTTTATGAAAGATGGAAAGCATACAAAAACCTACCCCAAGTTCCCCAGTCATTTACTGGGGCTCGTCACCAAAATTATGGTACAATAAATTAAAAAGTTCATTTTACTAGGGTTCTTCACCAAAATTATGGTGCAATAAATTTAAAACTATACCAGTTTTACCATATTCCTTTTAGTGGGGTTCCAAAACCTTAGCAAAAACAAATAAATTGACAATCAAAAGAAGAGCTCTGCAGTGTTGACTCAAAAGGTTGGTAATATTAGATGTGATGTCATATCTAATGCCTAAAGATTCATTCCACATCAATGATTTGCTGATATCTTTTGAATGTGACATGAAGCAGATGATACAGTATGACTTAAGAGACTCACTAAATGTCAAGTATTTATCACATTAACCTCTCTAATTTATCTATTATCATCTAGAATTACCAATACATTGCAAAATAGTGGTACTCAGCTTTGTTCTTCATTTTTTCAATGGTTATGCTCCTTACAATTTTCAATGGTTGATAGGTGCCTTACAATTTTCAATGGTTGATAGGTGCCTTACAATTTTCAATGGTTAGGCTCCTTACAATTTTCAATATTTAATAGGTGCCTTACAATTTTCAATGGTTAGGCTCCTTACAATTTTCAATATTTAATAGGTGCCTTACAATTTTCAATGGTTAGGCTCCTTACAATTTTCAATAGTTAGGCTCCTTACAATTTTCAATAGTTAGGCTCCTTACAATTTTCAATACACAAATGTAGTTAGGCTCCTTACAATTTTCAATAGGCTCCTTACAATTTTCAATGGCACCTATCAACCAGGTTGATAGGTGCCTTACAATTTTCAATAGTTAGGCTCCTTACAATTTTCAATAATTAGGCTCCTTACAATTTTCAATGGTTAATAGGTGCCTTACAATTTTCAATAGTTAGGCTCCTTACAATTTTCAATAGGCTCCTTACAATTTTCAATGGCACCTATCAACCAGGTTGATAGGTGCCTTACAATTTTCAATAGTTAGGCTCCTTACAATTTTCAATAGGCTCCTTACAATTTTCAATGGTTGATAGGTGCCTTACAATTTTCAATGGTTGATAGGTGCCTTACAATTTTCAATAGTTAGGCTCCTTACAATTTTCAATAGGCTCCTTACAATTTTCAATGGCACCTATCAACCAGGTTGATAGGTGCCTTACAATTTTCAATAGTTAGGCTCCTTACAATTTTCAATAGGCTCCTTACAATTTTCAATGGTTGATAGGTGCCTTACAATTTTCAATGGTTGATAGGTGCCTTACAATTTTCAATGGTTGATAGGTGCCTTACAATTTTCAATGGTTAGGCTTTTTACAGGGGAAATGATGTTGGTTTGGTCTTTCACTCATAGGACATAATATTTTGACACAAAGATAAGATGCATTTTTGAACAACAACAGAGACACAACACACACAGCATGATCCTTTACCCAATCACATTGAAAAACGGTAAGCAAATTGTTATTCAGTCACACACAGCACAGTAGAAAAAGGAATCTACATACAAGGAGTAACACTGAAGTAAATCACTTTCTTTATGTGCTAGTACACTCGTTTATAGCATTCATATCAAGTGCAAAAATATACTGTTTCAATTAGTTTATTTACAAGCTCAGCATGTGGCCTTTCTAATGTGGTCGATTAGCAATTGAAACAGTATACTTTTACATTTGATATGGATGCTATAAACAATTTTCGTAAATACAGAAAATGCTTTACTTTGGTGTTATGGGTTGTACATTACACATGGACTTGACGATTTTAATGGCTTCAATTGTTTACTTTCCAGCTGATAATTAACATGGTAACTCTGTCTACTTCAAGTTCGATGGCCCCGCTCAGTGCAGTGTAGGGCACAATTGTTTCTTTTGTATTTGAAGTTGTCTGAGTTGTAACAGAATATGTGTAAAAAATATCATATGATATGAGTGAAACACCAAGGCAATATCATTTCTACATTGTCAGTTGACTACTAAGTAGTATTTGACACTGTGTTTTGCTAAGGTTGGGGAACCTTGGTAACAGAAAGGGGGAATATGGTAAAATAACTTAGTTTCCCATAATACATTTTACCATAATTTGGGTGGGGAACCCCGGTAACATGACATGGGAACATCGGGTAGATTTGACCAATTTACTGTGTGTGATAAATGAATGAATGTCGTCAGGATAGAAGATTTTTATACCTGGTTATATGAAACTTTGTATCTTAGTTAATTTATTTTTCTCACACTGAACGTACAATTACCTTTTTTTTTTCCACTGTAAGCTCTCTATTATATATTGTCAATGTATCATCTTTTTATGTTCAAGGTGACTTATAACTTAGTCTGATGGGCTGGGAGGTATTTTATTACCTCATGTCACTGTAATAAAATATTCTACTACTACTACTACTACTACTACTACTACTACTACTACTACTACTACTACTACTACTACTACTACTATTCCTACTACTACTACTACTACCACCACCACTACTACTACTACTACTACTACTACTACTACTATTCCTACTACTACTACTACTACCACCACCACCACTACTACTACTACTACTACTACTACTACTACTACTACTACTACTACTACTACAGCAACTACTACTACTACTACTACTACTACAGCAACTACTACTACTACTACTTCTACTACTACTATTCCTACTACTACTGATACTATATTCAAAATTTGTTGAGTTGAAACATATGTTACAATACTGGAGACATACATCTGAATGATTCAGATGAAAGATACGTCAAGTTGAAATTTACACTCTAACTAGGTAATTTGATCTATGTTTATCAATGAGATGTCAGTGAAAGGATTCTGACATTCTTCTGTAACACACTTCCATTAAAGAAGATTGTACTGACTTGATGAAAAATGCTAACAAACATTAACATGTTGAAAGTTAGTTTGGAAACTTTTTGATTCGAGTTTTGTTGAGACATACCAGTTTTCATTTGCATTTCCATGAATGAATACATGTCATAGTTTTTATGTACATGTTGATTTTTAAATTTAAAAAAAATACAGAATAAGTGTATTTCCACATTCAACCTTTTGCAGTAGTTTCAGTAGGAAGGCTTTATGATATTAAAAGTACTTTATGGCATGCAGCATACTTTCATTTCTCCTGTGTTCAATTATAATAATCTTTTCCCAAATGTGGTAGATGTGAAAAGGATATATAATTCATGAAATAATGTCAGGGATATTCATTCCCAATCCCCAGAGTTTGTCATTTCTGGCTTTTAGAAATATTTCTGAATGTTCTAAGCTTTGACTCCCAACCAGCTGGAACAGATTGTGAAAAGTAATGATTCACCTACTCTAAGAATATGCTAACTGGATACAAGCATAATAATGCAAGTTATACATTCACTAGAATTTAGAAAACTGACAGGACCACAACTAAGGGAATGAGAGATGCTTATGACAAAAAAAAACAAGTCTAGAAAAAAAAGGAAAATCATTTCAGGGACGAAGAGTATTACTATTAATTTAAATATTACAAGTCTATATTATTGGATCACATACATGGACATTTAGGAAGAAGGCTGAGCGATTCAGCTGAAGTATACTGTAGAGTCTGAAACTAATACAAAATACGTCCGCTAAATAAATTACTCTAATTTCTAACCATTAGTTATAGTTTTAACGTTCTTACCTGGAAAAGTGGAGAGCCGTTGGTTGGTTCTGTAACATTTGTAGATTCTCTTGAATTCAAACTAAAGAAGCTTCCATTGTTGTTTGAATTTGAATTCAGTGGTTTGAAGAAGGGAACCTTTTCTCGTTCTCGTTGGGTCTGCATGGTGGCATTAAAAGCTGTCACAGAGAAACTGTGTGAATGTCTTCAAAACTGAGCTATACAACATGGAATTCTTCAATTAGGTTTCTTTGGACAATAAATAATAAATATCAACTGCCAAATTCTGTTATGCCATAGTCTGCAAATTATAATCACAAGAAAAAGTCATGTGGTTGCATATGTCTTTTCAAGTTTTTGTTGTTGTTTTGTTTTGGTGAAACTTACGAAATTGGTCTGTATCTCTTGAACATTAACATCTACCAGTACAGAAGTAGTATGTAAGATATGAACGCAGTAAAGAAAAGACGAACCTGTCAAGGTAACATGATAATTGGTAGTATTTCAAGTATGTGCATTTTAACTTTTATGTTTTACTTTTAGTATGTTTCAAAAAGATTTACCATTACAACCAAAACCCCTTGAACCCAACCCAAAAATTGTATATCGTAAGGCAGACAATGTCAATGGCGTGGTTGTCATCGTTTCAAGACATTTGGTTCAAAGCAAACACATGTACACATCAAGCTACAGACATAGTCTAGAAGCTATCCGTGGTTTCGATTCTCTTCGATCTCTCTCCACAAACAAAACAGATACATATATAGACTTACAGAGAGAGATCGAAGAGGATCGAAACCACGTACGGATAGCTACTAGACTAAGCTAAACAGGAAATTAATTAAAAGAAAATATTCATTATATATATTTAGATGCTAACAAATTCTATATAAATTCTTCTTTCTTGAAAGCATGAGTAAAAAATTATTCAAAATGACTAAAATTCATTGAAATTGCCTTTGGAATACAAACGTGTTCACACCGTACTGCAACGTTGTCGAAAGTCGGAAAGGCACAAACACAAAGTGAGTAGTGTTTGGTCGTGTTGAACCTTTTTTGGTATGAATAAACGTGTTGATGAATTTGTTTTGAGTGGAATTAACTCCTACATTGAAACGGAACGAGAAGAATCACATGTTTTACATCTACTCTGAAGCTGTGGACACCTTTTCTGGAATTATTTTGCACATCAAAATCAAGCAGTCCTCGGTTGTAGCCAGGCAGGTGAATATGAACTATTCACGACCTGATTATGTCACAAAGAACATGTAATATTACACCTTATTCACAGATTAATTGTATAAACTGGTTACTGTCAACACATGCCACTACTGTGACTCTGTTATCAAAGAAACTGAACAGCACTAGAGGAAATTTATCAATATAATTGGACTGCTCACCTCTCTTCGCCCTCGTCTGTCACCTTGTTGGGCTCGAAACGCAGGTTATTTAATTTAGCCCTGTGGTATGAATTCGTAACTTTACGTCGTTATAGTTTACCCTGTTCGACATAAAATATTCAGATTTACGGGCCTAGGTCCGTCACTGGCAGACGACAATTTCTGCTAGTTTTGTAACTTCTAACCAACCAAAACCACGCTCTTTGACACAAACACAAAACAAAAGACCAACTGTGATTGGACGAGAGCTCTGTATCGGCAATATGGCGGTCATTTCAACACCTTTGCGGAAAATCGTTCACTTTTATTGAGAAAAATAAGGACAGTTTGCCGACAAATCTTTCAGAAAATGCCTTTAGAAGGTGAGTGGTAAGGCAAGATGGGCGATGCCGTAAGTTATTCTTTGGTTTGAGGCCTTTATAAGGATATATCTATCTTGTACTCGAGAAGTTCCATGTGTCACTTGATGTGTTTACAAACCGTGTGTAGACGGGAGGCATACTGAGTGTTTACTTATGGCTATAGTATCAGTGATGGTGATAGAACAGCTCGCGTCAGACAAACGCCCTTCCTTCCGAGTTTAATTAAGAGCCAACTTCTACCCCACGGGTAGTTTTGACGCATGTTGCGCCAAGTCTTGGCAGCTTCCCAGGTCTAAAAATAAGATATGAATGAATAAATTATTTTAAGATTAGACACAACCACGCTGCTCTGTATGTAAGGCACTACACACGGGACGTGGGTTGTAGTCGAAATTAATGTATTGCAGATCCTCCCACTACCGAATACTTATGACAGCTATCAAGTACCGTTGTTTATTGTGTGTCTTTCCGTGTCTTTGTTCGCGCCGTCAACTACAAATCATAGTTGGGTGGACATTTTTCAACATAGATTCATTCTATTGAATGGTTGCGTCCAAGTGTTTCCGGTCAACATTTATATATCGTGGGCTTCACCATGTTTTGCGTATGGTATTGACGTAAACAGCCTATGCGTGGATTAGAAATGTGAACCGATTTGATAATGTAATATATAAGAATTAGAAATGTTATTATTATTTGTTGATTATGAGAGTGATTTCTAGAGAAACGAGATCGTGATAGAGTTCTAACGTTAAGAACACGCATCACCCCTCATTGTACGTCTCCCCTCTTACAGAATAGTTGGTTCCAAAGTGTTATTTACAAAAAGGCGAGAAGTCTAAGACGTGAGCAAATCACATCGGAAAGACGAACACGCGACTGAGATAAGTCGACAGTCCACTGAAGCGAAACTACGATCGTATTTTTAAAGGACCATTATCGAAAGAAGGAACAATGTTAATTTTCGTGCCAGCCTTTGTTAGTTTCTTCATAGCCAGCGGTAAGTCACACGAAATCTTTGATTATTTGTGTGAATACACATTTGTCCTCCAGGTTGTTTGCATTTTGTCAAAAGCTAATACTGAAAAGGTGGTAATTTATACTAATGGATGAACTTCATTGTACAGTAATAGGTTGTCAGTAAACCTTTTAAATTCTATTGTAGAACTGTCTCTCACAAATATTCAGAACTCAAGTCACGCAACTTAAATCCTAACCTTTGCTATATAGTTGATCATTCAATTGATATAAAGGCAAATTAATGTGACAAGGTCATGCTTAGGAATACTATTATTATTTTTATGTGATGGGAAAGTTCGACTTGTTAATTTGATATTGCCATAGCAATTTATGGATTGGGGCTGTTTGGTGACCTCTTTGATGCAATTTATAGAGAGGTCAGAGAAAAGACAAGATTTTATTCAACTCGTCTGTCTTCACAGAAAGAAAGAATGCCTTACAATTACACAGCCTTCATTTCAAAGCATGCCTGTAGTACTACATAGTACATGTACATGTAGTAGTAATATTTTTTTGATTGTGAGAATGATTCATACTCAGGGGTGTTGAAATATTAGAGTTAAGGTTTCTTCAAAGGTTACCAATGGCAAAGGAGTGTTTATAGAGGGTACAGAGCATTGAGCTCTCCCAGGGACTCTACAACAATATTCCATTCAAACAGTTTACATTGTTTCTAGCATGGACATCTGAAAGTGGCCCCCCAGAGACGATTCTGATAACCTCAAAAGAAACAAGTGCGTGGGTTTACTGATGTATGACTAAAAAGAATACTTTATAAACTGGTCAAATCTAGTTGACTAAAAATGTGGAGAATTTCAGAATTATTTGAAAAACATGAAATTGTAATATATTATTATGGTTCTGTTTTCGCTAACTTATTGAAAATATTTATTGAAATGGATATATTGTAGTAAGGTTAAGACTTTAAAAAGTTCTGATTAAATATGAAATATTATTATTAATTTATTTACAGATTTATAAATGTTTTTTAAAATAATGTCAAACTTTATCTGACTTCTTGTCAGTAACAGATGTACCACTTTACAATTTCATATAAATGTTATGATACAGGCAACTAGTTTCATACATTAAAACCTAAGTGCAGCTATATTCGTACACTTTATCTGAACAATTTTTTTTGGCTAAGGTTTGCTATCCGTGGCAACAGAGAGGTGAAAGCAGCTTATACCTACATGTAGTAAAATTTTACTTTGAATATCCATATGTTGTAGCTTAACTTTGGTGGGAAGCCACGTGAAAATTATAATATACATTTGTATTGTATGTGGGAACTCAGGTAGATTTTACCTGCTTGCCACCCTAAAGAAAAAAAAATGGCAAGGAACCTTGGTAAAGTAACTGAAGGAACTCAGAATTTTACCTACCGTACTTACATTGCACCACCCTTAACTTAAATGTTGGTAAAATGACTGGGGAACTCAGGTAGATTTACCTACTTACCAGAAACACTGATATAGGGAGCCCTGGTACAATGAA
This sequence comes from Glandiceps talaboti, assembly GCF_964340395.1. Taxonomy (NCBI): domain Eukaryota; kingdom Metazoa; phylum Hemichordata; class Enteropneusta; family Spengelidae; genus Glandiceps; species Glandiceps talaboti. Next base: position 2,192,613 of record NC_135571.1, read on the forward strand.
CTCAGATAGATTTTACCTACTTATCACCCTGAGCAAAAAACTGATGATAGTGAACTCTGGTAAAACACATGAGGAACTCAGGTAGATTTCACCTGCTTACTGCCGCTGACACTTTACAGGTATAAAGACAAAATATATTTTTTTATGGTAATATTGTACTAATAATATGAAGTGTGATAAATGATATGTTGGCTTTATAAATGCTTGGATGTAGGATATAATCTTTGCGAACATAAATAATGAAAACAATTACTGAGACCTTAAAATGCAAAAAATGAAAATAAATGGGAAGGTTTATGAGTACTCAAGTATGACATTGCCATTTCTATTGTAATTTCGTAATAGATTACTAGAATATCCGTCAAGTCACACCGAAGCAGATTTTCTTTGAAACATTTGCATTAAAAATTCAAATCATAGCAAACATTCTTTTCTTGAGATGAATTATTCAATATCCTAAATTCTTATGTGATAACAAGGTTATAAGTCATGATACATTATTCATTAGATTTTAAAGTCATCACCATTATTCTTCTTCACTTAATTTGCAGTTTAGGAAAGGTCATTGCTTCTTCAATAATTTTGGCAAAATTTGAACAAGGATTAATTTTTCCTTAGTTAACTCAGCTGTGTTATTTGCTATACATCAGGATTTGAAGGAGATTATTACATAATGGGATTTAATGATTTAATCTTTTTTAGCTTAGTATTAACTGGATTACATGTATATATGCTCTCCAGGGAGTTGGGGAAGTATAGCAGGTATAAATACCACTATAGGTTTCTATCTGCGTAATAATTCTACCGCACATTGGGAACTTACATGTATTCTAATTCTGGCAATGTACATGTTACAAAATGTAGTCTAAATATACAATTGTGTAAACAATCTATATTTTAATACTGGGTTTGTTGATTTACATATTCTAAGATTTTATGTTCTGCAATGATGTACAGGTCATAGGGACATGTAATATTGTTTGTATGAAATATGACACCCTGAATATGAATGATGTTACTACTTCTACTCCATCTTGGATATAACCAATGATGCTGCCAGTTTAAATAGAGAAATCATGTGTCATTGTATCAAGTAAGTGTGTCAGTATGCAGAGAATATTAGCTCATTCATAACAGTATTATTCATTATTCACATCTTTCGCTGGTGTGACGCCTGACATTCTGGCAACATTACGTGTCCCTGTGATAATGACTCCTGATGTCCAGAGAACATTACGTGTCCCTGTGATAATGACTCCTGATATTCTCTGGACTCCTGATATCCAGAGAACATTACGTGTCCCTGTGATAATGACTCCTGATATCCAGAGAACATTACGTGTCCCTGTGATAATGACTCCTGATATCCAGAGAACATTACGTGTCCCTGTGATAATGACTCCTGATATTCTCTGGACTCCTGATATCCAGAGAACATTACGTGTCCCTGTGATAATGACTCCTGATGTCCAGAGAACATTACGTGTCCCTGTGATAATGACTCCTGATATTCTCTGGACTCCTGATATCCAGAGAACATTACGTGTCCCTGTGATAATGACTCCTGATATCCAGAGAACATTACGTGTCCCTGTGATAATGACTCCTGATATCCAGAGAACATTACGTGTCCCTGTGATAATGACTCCTGATATCCAGAGAACATTACGTGTCCCTGTGATAATGACTCCTGATGTCCAGAGAACATTACGTGTCCCTGTGATAATGACTCCTGATATTCTCTGGACTCCTGATATCCAGAGAACATTACGTGTCCCTGTGATAATGACTCCTGATATCCAGAGAACATTACGTGTCCCTGTGATAATGACTCCTGATATCCAGAGAACATTACGTGTCCCTGTGATAATGACTCCTGATATCCAGAGAACATTACGTGTCCCTGTGATAATGACTCCTGATGTCCAGAGAACATTACGTGTCCCTGTGATAATGACTCCTGATATTCTCTGGACTCCTGATATCCAGAGAACATTACGTGTCCCTGTGATAATGACTCCTGACATCCAGAGAACATTACGTGTCCCTGTGATATTGACTCCTGACATCCAGGCAACATTACGTGTCCCTGTGATACATGTTTAAGCAGTTTCATCACCAAAACCAATCATTTTAGACTGTGTAGATCTAGCCTCTTTACTGGCAATGTCTTGGACTTACATGTAGTGTAAAGATACAAATGTAGTCTGGATGCTACCAGTGGTATTGAACTTGAAGTATCTCTTTACCACCTAAAAATAGATCTTACATCATTTACATGTAAGGTTCTCTGCCACAAATAGCTCTAGTCATAGACCCTCCATGCTCCTGGGTGGGTGGGTGGGAGGGTGGTTGGGGGGGGGGGGGGTGTATGCATTATACTCTAGCCTAGCGGAAAGAGAAAATGCCAAATTCAAAGTCAAGTCAGTTCTTTACCAGTAGACTATTCTCGCAAGCCAGAGCATATTTTTCTGTTGGCGCAAGAAAAAATATATCTTGGGAAATGGCTTTCGCCTTGGACAGTGTTGTCTAGAGGCTTATGGGTTTAGACAGACTATTTTAGAATGAATGTTCATAAACAGAGTCGTACAATTTATTTGGTAGCATGTTTCAATAAGCCAGGGTGTCATAATCAGTGTACACAGGTGAGCCTATATGGTTTTCATTGAGGTGTAAATAGAAAGGATGCAACCAAAGTATTGCTTTAGCTGTTGGCAAGGTTGGCTTATGTTTTTCATTAAAGGTGTGAATGGAAAAAGATATAATGAAATGCCAGAGGCAAGGCAATTACAATGTATGCTGTTAGCAAGGCTGAATTACATCATTATAATGGCTTCGCTTGTTAGAATTGGCAAAGTGAATTAAGTATAGAAGCTCACTAAAGGCTGCCATGACAGGCTTTTAGCATTTAGTTAACAGAGCATACAATCTGTTTGCTTTGTTTGTTGCTGCATCATTAGGTGAGAACTCAATAAGACATTTTGTATATATGGACAAGGATATACTGTTAATACAGAACAAAGGGTGACATGAGAATCTTTTTAGCAAAAAATAACAGACCAAGGAGGTACCTCCAACAGACCATACTATTTCATGTACAAAATGTAGTCTACAGCCTAAGGGGCTCTCCATTGACTTTGAAGCCAACAGCTAGATTCTAGTCTTGTTTGATGTGTCATCATCTGTTTAAAATTCTCTAAGATGTACCAATGGTGCATTTGTGTATGGTATGTACATGTACAAGTACATACACCAAATAACAGCCAGTGGGTGATAGCCATCTCTTTGCAGGACAGCTAACAAACATATTCTATAGACTTAGTAATGAAAATATCTACTCACTCGCACTGAGTGAAATAATTTCTTGGAAAGGAATCCCTATTTTTTGCTGACGTCTTGTGAGTGACCATGTACTACAAAAAATTGGCTACTGACGATGCTGAAAAGATGTCAACAAAAATTTGTGGTTCCTTTCCATGAAATTTTTGACTCTGTAAGTAGAAATTTTCATTACTAAGTATGAACCCAGAGTCCACGAACATTCATCCTCGTATATATAGACTGTTGTTTGACGATTAGAATTCTGTAAGGTGTACCGATGGTGCATTTTTGTATACATGTACATCTGTACAAGGCGTACACCAAAGACGTATACAATGGATGACATGAAATGATCTCAAGTATGGCCTGGAATCCGGTGCGGATTGTATTTTTTACATTCGACTTTCCAATCATTGAAAAGATGAATGTAAAAAAAAAATCCAATCTGCAAGGATTCCAGGCTAATTTTTGTAGGACAACCATACCATATATAGTCTGTTTGATGCTGTATCATCCGTTTAGAATTTAGTATAAAGATGTATATTGTGTACCAATGGTACATTTTGTATATATGTGTACAAGGGCGTAAACCACTAAACATTTACAATGGATGACATGAGATGGTCTTTTCAGGACAGCTAACAGACCATGGACTGTCTATTTATTTATGTTGTTTGTTGTGGTATCACTCAGTATGTCTGGTATATTTCCTTCCTCTGTACATACATGTATACCTGCCTACACAGTGTCTTTTTCATCATGAACACACAGCTGTTGAAAAAAAACCCAGTTTGGACGGGGATTATAATCTAGGTGTTTAAAATACTTGTCTGGCATAGCTATAGAAATAGTTGATTCTGAACAATTAAGTTTACTGAATGGCGCCACTGATAATATTCAATGGAAGGACCAGGGATTGAAACCTTGGCCTTTGAGTGACATTTTTAGTTTTGTGTATGAAAATGTACGAACACTTCAGAGATCCTTCACCCACTATGAACACTTTAAGAAATCAACAACAATATATATAATATCGTAAAAGTATTGTTAATTTGAATATACTGGAATTGGCTGTGTTGAGTGGTTCAGCTCAGGTTCCCTCAACATTTCAAACTTTCTGTGTATGTATTTCATTAATCTAGATGCTACCATGGTAACGAACCGTCTCTTAAAAAAGGAGATCTCGAGATTTCAATGCCACAGACTCACCACTAGACTAGTATTTCGTTGAAAAAAACTGAGATATTTAAAAAAAAATCAAAGATCCAAGAATTATTGTGTAATTGCTGTAGGAATCTTCATACTCATAGTCTCTTGTGAAGTCAAGGAAATAAAGAATAGGTTGTTGGAGATGAGTTTTGTTTAACTTATCTGTGTTTACATATGAAATGCTACCCATATGTGTGTGTGAACTGTGGGGTAAAAATAACATGAATAACTTAGATAATGCTAATTAATTGCTTGCAAATAAGATAGACTGGAATACATGGTGTCATATATAATAGAATAAGGAAATGGTATGCTCTGTAAAACTGGATTTGTTGAAGATGTAATGATTTCATTGTTTGATTGGGAAGTAATATATGCTTTCACATCACTATAAGATCTTAGTACAGAGTGACTGTAGATGTGTTGTTTTGTTTAGCCCTAGAGTGGTAGTTGATACATGTACATGTAGCGACAAGTGTGGCACGAATGTTCTAATTTGCTAATCCCTTACAGCATGGAGGAATAGTAGGAGATCTCCCCTTATACCCCATGTTGACAGCTACACATGTAGTCCAATCTTAGCATTGGGGTTGGTGCAGGAATTTATTATCCATTCTATTGCTACATACTATTCTGATCACTGAGCTAGCCTGTAAGTTACATGTTGTGAACATTGATCTGGCTGGTATTTGCATTATCGAGTATCTAGAGGTGTTACCATAGTACCAGTGTGGTGATAGCACTGAGTTAACATGGTGTCAACTGTCCCATTTATGCACACATCATGCCAGTGGGTGACTGTTAGTGCCAACTTGGTGTTACTGAGCTAGTGTAATAGTATAGCCTGAAATTGAATGCAAATCGTATGGTACATTATTTACAGCATAAAAGTTAAAACTGGGGTCCTTCTTTCAAAAGAATATTGACATTAGCCAGTACACAGAAGTAAGAACAAATTGTGAAACAAATTATAGGGCATGATAAAAAATAAACACATCAAGTCTGTACAGTCAGTTTAATGTATGTGGTTACATTCCGCAGTACATAATTCCGATCGAATCACCCAAGGCAAGCTACATTGTCTAAAGGTGTAAGATTACTGTGGACTCAAGGAGGTATTTTCCTCCTTCAAAATCGAGATATCACATTACTCAGTAACACAGAAGTTCTAATATTGAATGTGCATGTAACACAAGTTATGTGGCAGGGTGGGGGATGGGTGATAAAATTAAAACACATTCCTGAGTCGCTCAGATGTGGTAATATGAAATGTATGACATTATAAAAGTTAAGGGGTGAGATGAGGTATGAATGAATAATTTACATAAAAATGTCTTGTGACGTAGAAGCTAAATATTGAATTAATTTGCAATGTGGTTTGGGGTTACAAATGGTAAATTACCTCATGACATACCTAAACATTTATCGTGCCACATTTTCTAACCACTCAAACCTTCTCATTTCAATCTTAATGCAAATTATAGGTAGGGTAGGGTAGGGGTGTAGACTGCAGGATACAAATGTACAAATGTATGTTGTGTCGTTCTGCCATTACTGACCTCCTCTCACTAACTGATGTGTGAGGGCGCCCCGTCACAGCGTACATGTACCTTACAGACTACATTTAGGTAGGGGTGGGGATGGTTGGGGTATGCATCAGGGCAATATACAAGGTATCACATTTTTAACTGCTTAGTCCATGAATTACAAAGAGTAGTGTGGATGGAGATGGGGGCATACATGTAGGTAATGAATTATGACATTGTGATATGTACTAACTCTGTTGACTTTGACTTTAATCAAATCAAACTCAAGTTATGAGGTACAAGTAGGTAGTCTAGTGCTATCTTACATCGAATCTCCAGACATACAATTCTATTACATTTCCTTGTCACACAGAATTTACAAGTTATGGGGTTGGGGTCACGAATTGTTAAGAACTCCTACGCAACTCACAAGTACCATAGTGTGAAGCAATGAGAGCATTCCTCTATCAACCCACTTTCCTTTGATAATATACTGGATGACTTATTATAGATCCACCCAAATATTTGATGGTAGTGAAACAAACTGTGTATGGGGTGTAGTAAATTGAAGAGGATATTGAAGTGCTTGAAGTACTTCCACGTGTCCTTTTACCAACATAGCATTCCTAACATCCCTTACTTTTATAGTAGCCAGATTTGTCTGCAACATGGAAATGGCAACGTTCCGGTTTGTCTTACGACATGGAAATGTTGATATTCCGGTGTGGTTGGATAATACCAGCATATGTAGACTATTGTGGTTTCTAAAACACTGGATATATAAACCACATATCAAATATTTAAAGAATGGCATGTCAGTTTTGTTAACTTGTTCTTGTGAAGCATTGTTGTAAACCTGTTGATGTTGGTGTGGTTCAAATTTCATTGGCTTTTGAATTCTCTTTCTGTGATATGACCAGCTTTTATTTCATTGTCTGGTACACAGGAAGCTTTGAAAGGTCTACATGTTTAAATGCTGGATAGATTGTGTCATTCAGCGCTAGATACAATTGTACAATGTAGAATTGATATGTCATTTCTTACACCATGGACTCTAAGGAACAATTGCACAATATGTCACACAAGCTCAATAACTTATAAAAGTGAACTCGTTCGTTTAGGGGGAGGGGGTCTGACAGCAGTGCAGTTATTGAACTTAATTTGCGCACTTCTAACCAAATTTTGAAAACTTTCACGCCTTCAATGATTACAGATTCTGTATTTACTACAGAGATGTTGATTACGATTTACTTCTAAGTTCTATTGTAGGATATAATATACAGTGCACTGCTGGGTGTCTGGTTGTATTTTGATGTGGTAACCATCATCACAGTAAGTCTTCTCTTGTGAGTGCTGGCTGTGATAGGAAAGCATGGACATGTCCTTTCTTACACCACAGACTTTGTTTCATTCATTGCAATTAACATTTAGGTGTGAAAAAGTTCTGGCAGAGTTATAGACAAAGTTGATCTAGAATAAAAAATAATTTTATTTAATCCTAAGGTATGGCTCCACTCTAAGCCAAGGAAGTGATTAAAACAATGGGGTAACTTGTTTCCAGTAAGATTTTAGAGTAGTTTATGAATATTAATATAACTTAAGCAAAGTAAATAACCAATGAGATTCAAGGAGTGGTTTATGAATATTCATATTATCAAAGTAAATAACCAATAAGATTGTAAAGTAGCTGATGAATATTCATGGCAGCAAAGTAAATAACCAATAAGATTCAAGGAGTAGTGTATGAATATTAATGTCATAAGTGTCTCCTCCACTGTCTATAGTTGTATAGGGTACATGCTAGCCTGAAAGATCCAGGCATTGCTTCCGTCAATGTAATCTGCACTCTAGTAGAGTAGTGAGTGGTTACAAAGGTGGTGCAGCTGAGTGTACACTTGGCCAAAAAGAAATTATATACTTTCCACATGTCAGTGTACCAACATACCATGTTCACTGAAGATCACTATAGTTCATACTTGGTATGGCCTGGAACTGTGCCCATTCTAAGAGACTTCAAGTCTTTCAATGTTCAACAGAACTCTGGATTCTGTAACTTCTTGGTACTTAGGATCTCACTTGAAAATTAGAACAAATTTATTGAGCAAGTCTAGTTGACTCCTAGAAATATCACCCACGATTGGTAAACCAATATTTTTTTCTTGATCAATCAACCAATCAATCAATCAATCAATCAATCAATCAATCAACCAACCAACCAACCAACCAACCAACCAACCAATCAATCAATCAATCAATCAAACAAACAGTCAATCACTCACTCACTCACTCACTCACTCACTCACTCACTCACTTGCACACTTACTCACTTGCACACTCAATCAGCCAATCAATCAGCCAATCAATCTCAATTTACAAAGTGCCAGTTTCTAATACAATGTAAAGTTCAGAGTTACCGACATAAATATAAATTATCTACAGACATGATTTCAGTTATAATCTTATGAGTACAGAGTTCCCAATAAGTTCATATACAGAAATCTGACATTCCATTATACATATGTATAGGAAATGGGTATCACCCAGGGCTGTATGTGTGGGCCCAATAACAAAGAGAACATTTTTTTGGTGTGCGACAAAATGATACAGAATGGATTTTCTTGTGAGTCACTCCAGCATAAGATTTGTTGTTCAGCAAAATGATAAAGAATTGGTTTTCTTGTGAGTCACCCCATCGTAAGGGGATAAGGGAATGCTAGATTTTATTACAGTGTTTGTCACTAGAATAAATGTCTGTGTGTCACTTACATGCCATATTGGTTTTAAATGGCGTTAGGCCTGACAAAAAAAATCGTGTGGTTCTGATTATGCTCAATTTTAGAATAGGTAGAGTAGGTAGATTTTTTATTTTTTTTACATACATCATTACATGTATCTGAATGTCTCGTTGTTGTCCGTTGTTTTCCACATGGTCTCTGTGTTATTGGTTTCTTGTCATCAGATGTACAGCCATTACAGATTGGAAGAACAGTTTTATATTGTCTTTTCAAGTTGATGTCAGCTTCCGCATTCACTATTTCTTGCAAAACTTCACAATTTTTGTGATTTTATTATTTTTTCTCTAATACATGTACGTACAAAAAAGGTTAGGGTCTGGGTGGGGTCGGGTAACCGGAAGCAAACAATTGTTGTAGGCCTTATTATGATTCTTATACTAGTACTGATCAAAGATTATACCCTTTAGCTGTCAAAATGTTGAGTATTTGACATGTAAGTAAGGGTTTAGCAATCCTCTACTGACGTTGATATTGAAAAGTTTTAAAGTTTGTGCAGGCAACACTAAAACCTGTTTTGTGTAGGGTCTATGGTGCAACAGGTAATAACCAACTCCTTGCTGCTGCATTATCAGTAATAGATAGTGTAAGACAAAGAGGGATTTAGAAGGTGTGAATTGGGTACATACCACAATCATGTACATGGAGTATATCATTTATCTGCCCTTGAAAGTTTTGGAAAATCATGTCAATTATTCTTAAAAACTTCTGGAAATGGTCTGATCTGAGATGTGGAAAATTCTGAATGCCTGACATCAATTTTATGTTTCCACTGTCAATGCTGCACAATCTCCTCAGTGAGTACAGTACTACAAAATGTTCCTGGAAAAATAACTATTAACATAAGAGATGTAAACACCTGAAAATTACAATAACTTTGAAATGTATGAAAATCGTTTCTAATCAATTGCTTTTTCTGTGATATATATATCTTTATTCAAATGACATACAAATAATTTCAGAGGTCGTGTCCTTAAAAGTCACAGAGAAAACAAAATTGCATTCTTGATATGGATTTATAGCTGTACCATTAGAATACTTTGAATTGCCTGTTGCTAAATTGTTGGCATAGCTAGACCCATTCCGGTGGTCCGGTGATGCGTACATTTTGTTAGATCATGTATCAATCATCAATCACTAACATTTCCGGTTAAAGTGATGATAATCATGTCCTGAGTCGCCCCCTCAGAAGGAGGTCAATTTTTTTTAATACACATATAAATACTACTGTGGCCTTGTGTCTGAAGGTTGTCTTGAATAGCCCCCTCAGAAGATCAGTTCTTTTATTACACGTATAGATAGATAGTACTGTGGCCTTGTAAGTTATAACTTGTAAGCTAGTTTTGTCCTGAATAGTCCTCTAAGAAGGAGGTCAGTATTTTATTATACATGTATAAATGCTATTGTGGCTTTAAACTTATAAGTTTTAGCTTCTCAGGTTTGTCCTGAATCACCCCCTCAGAAGGAGATCAGTTCTTTTATTGTACTTATAGATACTACTATGGCCTTGTAAGTTCTCACTTGTAAGCTACACAAATGTAGCATTGTCCTCAATCGCCCCCTTACAAGGAGATCAGTACTTTTGTTACACACATAAATGCAGCCTACTGTGGCCTAAGCTTGTAAGTTCTAACTGTAAGCGTTATCCTGAATCGCCCCCTCAGAAGGAGTTCAGTTTTTTATTACACATGTATAAACTTACAGTGTCCTTGTAAGTTTAAACTTCTAAGCTGTGTGTATGATTGTATTTCTGAAGGCCGTTTTATGGTTAATGAGTCAGTCTACATTGTGCATTGTGTTGTGGAGACATTGGATGACCTGAGTTACTGAAAAGGACATTATTGAGTATTTTTGACAAGTCTAGGTAACATCGGGATAACTATTGCTGAACTTGAAAAAGTTATTCAGGACAGACATCAATGGAGAAATACTGTATTGTGAACAACTTGTATGGGATGGGACTACAAATAATACAATGTAGATACATGTACATGATGTACTGTATGGATAGATGGATAGATGTACAGTACTAGAAAGATGAATGGATGGAATTATGGGCGGAAGGATGGATGGATGGATGGGTGGGTGGATGGATGGATATATAGATCGATAGATAGATAGATTTATAGATACATGTAGATAGATATATAGATTTATAGATAGATAGATAGATAGATGTAGGTAGGTACATGTAGGTAGGTAGATAGATAGATAGATAGATAGATAGATAGATAGATAGATAGATAGATAGATAGATAGATAGATAGATAGACTTGGGCAGATGTTAAAGTTTACAAAGTTACCATTCCTACTACTAGTACAGTTTTAGCTACATGTAGGTCATTGATATATAATGTAGATTGTACTCGCTAACTAGTGATTGCAATCTCTACCAGTATTTGTATCGAGTGTACCTGATGTAAAGTTTACAAGTGACCACTCCTTCTACTTCAGTTTTAGCCAATTCACTACCTGCCAGTGCTTGATGGGAGTGTACCTGCCAGTCAATGAGTGTACCTAATATAAAGTTCTTAAATTTAGTCAACACTCTTAATATTCCACTTTTATCCAGGTCATATTGTACACATGTACCTTCCCCAATGTTTATATTGATTTGTACCTGCCAGTACCTGCATTGAGTACACCTCATGTTTCCTGCCAAGCCTGAAAGGAAATTATTTGCATACAGTGATACACTCCCCACTTATACAAATTGCAATAAAATTGCTAAATTGGGCCATGTCATCGAATTCATTGGGCCGTATCACCATGATGTATTGGGTTTGGCATGCCATCAGGAAGTTGTGTGATGTTTCACCTTTGTAATTATTATTATTACCTGTGTCAAGTGGTGTCTTGACAATATCCCAATTTTATGACTTAGTGATGTGTAATAGAGAAGGGTGGGTTACTGTTAGTTTGTTTTAGGAGTGGTCCAGGTAAATGAAGTGAATACATATGTGTATCCTTGGTAAGCACATGTTATTATAAAATGTAGGTTACATGCCATGTAGATTTCTATCTACCATAATTGTGGTTGGGGAACTATGGTAAAAATGGAGGGTGGGAGGTGGGGGTAAAAGGGAATGGGGGATCCGATAAGCTTGCATAAGTTTTCATATATGCCATGATTTGAAGAAGAACCGACGTGGGAGTATTTAAGTGATGCACATGCTGACCAGAAAACAATTCTTTTTTTTTTGCCTGATAACATGTCATATACATGTAGGAACTACATTAATCTACATGTACATGTACCAGTACTTACATGTAGTACGGTTACTATACATAATATTTTACATATATGATATATACACATCTACATGTATAGTCCAAGTAAACAGAAATATAGAAATTTAATAGTTGTTATCTGTATCTAAGTGAAGATTCATAGGAAGTCATACATGGTAATAAAGATATTTTGACTGTAATTTTATTCCAACAGGAAAAGGGCCACCAGCAAAGAAAGCAAAAAATAAATTAATGTTGAAATACAAAGTACTACAGTCCACATTGTAGATAAAGATTTAGTTACCAAGTCAGTACATTTTCAGTGTGTACGTACTTTTTATGTGATTCATTAAGATATTTTTAGTGTCGTGTTTGTGTTAAAGTTTCCGTGCACAGTTAAAAAACATGAGAAATGAAGTTAAGATATATTTAAGAATAAAACATTCCAGAGATTTATAGTTACATGTACACTGTACAGATCATTCTGAATGTTTAGTTTCTACGTACTTTTCGCATGAATCACTTATACTTTTGTGTCATTGTTCAGTGTCCAAGTTTTATGATACAGTTAAAAATATTGAGAAATGAATTTTGTGATAGTTCGTAACTCAGTTGGTAAATAATTTGCCTCGTGTATTTTGGCTAAATCACTCAGTTTATTTCAGCTGCTATTGTACATGACATGTATATAATTCAATGATGAACCTTAGTGGGCCTTTTTATTTTTAAATGTACCTAAGCGGGCTTCTTATGAGAAAAATGTACCTAAGTGGGCTTTTTATTTTTTTAATGTACCTAAGTGAGCTTTTAATTTAAAAAAAAAAATGTATCTAAGTGGGCTTTTAATTTTAAAAAGTACCTACATTTTTGTCAGTGGTTTTTTTTATATTGTATAGAGGTGTTGGTGATTTAGCTGAAATATTCTGGATAAATTATTTATGAGTTTATAGGACAGATTAAAGATATTATGTACTTTATTCCCATGTGTCTGAATAGACAGTCATTGGTAGAAGAGGGAGTACTGAGGTATACATAGAACAGCTTTTGATAAGGGAGTGCTGAGGTGTTAGTAGAACAGCTGTTGATGCCTCTATAGGTTTTCCATGGGGACATAAAACATGAAAAGAGAGAATTGAAAGCAAAGGCATGTATAAAAGGGATAATTTGGATGAGACCAAGTGATGCACCAGATGGATTTGAGATGTAAAGATATAAAATATATTATGTACATGTACTGACGTGATGTGGGATGTAGTGTTGTTTTGTCCGTGCAATAGATATGTACCTGAAATAGAATTACTGCCTATGTACATCATAAAAATACCAACTTTTAAATTTCTTGTTCAATACCATAACTTCTACTCCACGCTCTTCTCATGCATTACTATAGGCATGCATGAAAATAAGTTGAGCTTCTTGTTCTATTTCGATCTCTTAGTATGATGTAAAATGCTATTGCAAGTACTGAGAATAAGTCAACCTTCTTGTGCTAATTTGACCCTCTAGTATGAGTTAAAATGCTATTGCAGGTACTGAGAATAAGTCAACCTTCTTGTGCTAATTTGATCCTCTAGCATGAGATAAAATGCTATTGCAGGTACTGAGAATAAGTCAACCTTCTTGTTCTATTTTGACCCTCTAGTATGAGTTAAAATGCTATTACAGGTAGTGAGAATTCAAAGTGTTCAGACTTCAGCTGTAAATTGTTGAGTTTACATTATATTTGTGAGTTCCAGAGAATTGGCTTGTATAATTTGCATGTATTATAATTTGTTGTAGGGATGTTTTATCCTCTCATTTAGTGTTGGCTATTATACATGTAGTAAGTGATCGAGTTGCAGAGAGATACTGTACTGTGTTTTGGTGTTGTATTGTCAATGTAATTCAAAGTCTTCACTGAATTTCAGAGAATGATACATTACATTGCAGAGTTATAAGATAAAATATGTAACACATAGTGTACTGGCCTTGTAGTTGTTATGGAATATTGAATAGAAAACACAGGTCAACAAAAGTGCATCTTAACCTTTTCAGCGAGATATGAACTTGAGGTAATTAAATCTGTGCTGTAGGGTTGTTTTGGGAATTGATATGCAATTCAGAAGTAATTGTACATGCATGTCACTGGCAGGCCTGAGGTAGTGTAATTCATATTATGACACTTTACGATAGACTGTCGACAGTCACTCGCGCCTTTTTTTCCTACGTTTTATCTAAACTCCGATCTGGCGCAACACTAGTATAATCGATATCTTCGGCCCTCGATATCAGTTTGCGATTAGACTAGTGTTGCGCCGGATCGGAGTTTAGATAAAACGTAGGAAAAAAAGGCGCGAGCGACTGTCGACAGTCTAACTTTACGATTACTATGATCATCATTATTCCAGCACAAAAGTCTGTGCTACCCCTGACTGCATTCATATAAACGTGATGACGTCATGTCCCCTTGTGATTTTAGTTTCACTTTCAGACTGAAGAGATGAAATTCTTTGAATGAGTAATTGTCTAAAGGAACTAACCAATTACAACTGCCTATCAATTTGTGATGGATTTTACTGACATAACTCTTTTACCCTTTGTCCAGCAGGGGTAGCACAGATTTTTTTTGCTAGGAAAACGACTTTCCCTACCCATCAGGGAAGATGATTGTAGTAATCATAAAGTGTTGTATAGGAACTAGACTAGGCCAGAAGGATGTATGCAGCTAAGTTCATAACAGATGCTAGTCATGTAGTTTGTTTTGTACTTTTTGTAGTAACAAGTTCATGGCCACAATGGAAAGTAATCCTAACCACATCCCTAATAGTATTGCTGTGTAGATTAATGTCAGTGGTGAACAGATATAAACAGTCTTCCTGAAAGATCTAATCTGTATTCCACCACTTCCTTCTAATTATTTTTGTTTTTATACTTGTAACTGATATTGATACTTTACCTAGAAAAGAAAATTAGTTAAAGATGTTGTATTAACATACCAAAAAATAAAGAAAATGTGGATAATGAGAGGAAATTAAGATGGGTTTGATAGGAGAAGCCCCAGTGTAGATGCTTCACATGGTATCAAAAAGAGAGATCTTGAGATTCAGTGCCATGACTAACAGTAACACTAGACTAGAGAAGCCATAGATAACAATTTATATGCACACTCAAGTAGTGCATAGTGTGTAGATGTACAGTACATGCTATGCAGGATATTGTATGAATTTGAACGTCATGTTATACTTAAAGTAAGTGACAGCTACAGTAGTGCTGAGTGAGATCAGTTACTGTCAAGTTGATACAGTTCTAATTAAATGTCAAGTAATTAAAATGACCTCTGACCTTTGACATGTTATCTATGGAATCAGATTACTTGGTCATTGACTTTGTACTTCTTTATCATAATACTTCTGCAGTGTTTTGCTTAGATGACCTTTGATAGCCTGTTTATTGGTTTGATGATTGATTCTGCAATGTTCAACTAGTCTCAACTGGTTGTCATTCTATTGTCAGCCAGTTTTCAGCGCTGATATGTTACTGTCAAACCTCTTACAACTACATTTGTATACAGTGTATATATACCTGTAAAAGTCCTTATATCAACAACTACCCTTTTCAGATTTACATAATTACATGTATGTGTAAATTACATGTTAATTACACATTGCATTGTGTTTTTAAGTGATGACTCTTGTATTCAGCTAGTCTAGTGCTGTCTTTCATTGGATCTTAAAATCTCGCTTTTCGATACCACATTGGCATTCAGACTAGGTTAAAGTTCAACATAGTAGTGCATGTTCATTTACATAATGCAGTGTTCATTTACATAATGACTTCATTTAAATAAACTCCCCACTGGGACAAGTCAGATTTAATATTGGTACAGATATTTTCCAACCATACATGTAATAAGGACTTGAAATGGGAATCAGGACAAGCTGAAGATGCACATTTTTTTAAAGACCTACAGTGTATTTGAGTATAAACATGTATGTCAGTGCTGAAAACAGGCTATTCTATACATGTGGGAGAAATCTTAGGATGATACAGTGATAAAACTATGTTTGTGCAATCATTTATTTAATTGTTGGTGAGCGAATTATTTCAGTCTGTGTTTTTGTGCAGACAATAAAGTGTTTGACTTGAATTGAACTGTATCTTACTTAACTCTAGGGAATTTATTCTGACTGCATACATTTAAGTGCATGTATGTGTCATACAAAATACATGCATATATAGAAATCATACCAACAGCTGCCTTCCACTAAAATGTAGGTTTAACTTTACTTGGAACTGTGGTAGAAGTACCAGTAATACAGCATACATGATCATGTGTACATTGAGATAGGTTTATGTCATCGCATTGATCAATTAAAAAACAACCAATAGCTGATTTTTCCAGTTACAGAAAAATGTACAAGGTTGTCAGTATTTCACAGAATCCTAGATGCAAATGTACATAATAATAATGTAATGTTGGTTTCTTATATAGCGCTTTCCCACTCCGTGCTCAAAGCGCTTTACAATTATTACCCCTGGCTCGGATCAGAATGGCACAACGGCCCTTTAGTCTTCCTCAACTCCCCGGGGAGCATACAATCCATTGCAGCCATTTAAGCGCATAGGATTAAAGCCTTCACATTGCAACCTACATCCTACCAGGTCCCCAGTTATACAGCTGGGTTGACTGAGGCACAGTCGTGGTTCAAATCTTGCCCAAGGACTTTAGCCACTCAGAAACAAACAGCAGGCAGCGACGGGGCTCGAACCTGCAACCTGTAGATTCCAAGCCGGTCACGCTAGCCATTCACCCATCATGACTCACATGTGTTGTAGGTTTGGCATTAGAACTTGGTACATGTTCCTGGTCCAGGAACACATGATGTACACTGATACATGTATTGGTTGATTCACATGGTGGTACAATGTACAATCTATTAATCAATGTCATGATTTTCCAGTAACAAGGCTGTTGACATTTCACAGAATCATAGATGCAAATGTATTACAGGTTTGGCCTGATTAACTTGGTACATGTAGTTCCTATGGTAACACAGCATTGACACAGGATACATGTATGTCATCACTTGACGGTGTGATTAATCAATTACAGACAATCAATGTATATGTATACGTGTATAGCTGATTTTCCAGTAATAGAGCTATATACATCATAAAACAGGATGTTGTGACATCAGCGTATAATATATTACCTTATTTGCATTTTGGTACCTGAACGTGGTAGCTGATACCGTACATTTCCATGAAATCCTCAAGTTTAAGATCGTACTGCAGCCTGTACAACGTGTAGTTAGATTATACATTGTATACACATATCTGTCTCAGTGCCAATTACGTTTCTATGAAACATTCCAATGATGCAATGTTATAACTGATTTTCCAGTAACAAGGCTATATCCCAAGCTATCAAACAGGATATCAACATCTCCATTATATCATGGAGTTTACAAGAGAACAGCTTGTTCATACACATACATTGTTGGTGGTGTATACGTGTACATGTATATACTCCCTGGGGAGTTGAAAGGCTACTGTGCCTTTTTAGGTTCATACTGCTGGTAATGATTATGAAGTGGTTTGAGCACAGAATCATGGGGATGCCCTATAGGAAAAGCCAACATTATTATTACTACTATAGTACTGTTATGTGTCTGTTATTAAACTGATGTGGCAATACGGATATATATTTCTTCATCCCTGATGTTATTTCCTGCCATTACCTTTCCATGAAACATTCCAATGATACAGTTGTTATAGGTTAATTATCCTCACGCTGTCAAAACCAGGATATGATTATCAATACAGTACCTCCCACTATGGAGAAATGTACTTGTTCATATACATGTATGTACAAATGTACATGTATGATGTAGGTACAATGTAATACATGTGTCTAGCTGATATACAATGTACATGTAGCAATACAGATGTACATTACTTCACTCTTGATACCAGTGTAGTGTTATCTCAATGGCAATTACATTTTCCATGAAACATTGCAATGATACACCATAGCTTTATCCTATGTAGCATCATTGTATCTAGCACTACATCATAGTAGTACATGTATCTGTGGCATCAAATCTCAAAATGTCTCTTTTTGGGGTGAAGAGATGATTCGATACCACAAATAGCACTACACTGTTATTGTAATTATTGCCACTGTCACTTTTAGTGTACATCATACATGTAAGCTCATTCTCATACGTCAAAATGAATATGTCAAAAAATAAAATAAAAAGCTACAGTAACTGTACAGAAATATTCTTCAGTTACATGTACATTTACTATGGCCAATATGAAGCTAGCACTTACATGTAGATGTCACATACATGGCTACTATAGCGTTTAGCAAGAAATGACAACAGCGTGTACGTAATTCAGTGACAGAACATTTGTATTTAATTTCCAGTTTTACCATGAGAGGTAGGGTTATCACAAGGCCATCAAAAGTAGTTTGTTCCACACTGCTTTCTTGCAACAAAATCTTGCTAATAGGATTGGATGAATTTGTACATGTATGCAGTACATTCTATTTGTGTATTGGCTAAATGTGAGTTATACATGATAAATCTAAATGTACATCAAGTGATAAGTTTTACTAAGTCTCCCTACTGCCAACTGTGGGTGGAGGGTCTATGGTTATACAAATAATGTACATCAATTGATCAGTTTTACTAAGTCTCCCTACCCCAAACTGTGTTTATTGCTTTGTGAGTTATACAAATGTACATCAAGTGATAAGTTTTACTAAGTCTCCCTAACCCCAACTGTGTTTATTGCTTTGTGAGTTATACAAATAATGCACATCAAGTGATAAGTTTTACTAAGTCTCCCTACCCCCAACTGTGTTTATTGCTTTGTGAGTTATACATAAATGTACATCAAGTGATACATGTAAGTTTTACTAAGTCTCCCTAACCCCAACTGTGTTTATTGGCTTTGTGAGTTATACAAATAATGTACATCAAGTGATAAGTTTTACTAAGTCTCCCTACCCCCAACTGTGTTTATTGCTTTGTGAGTTATACATGATACATGTACATGTAAATGTACATCAAGTGATAAGTTTTACTAAGTCTCCCTACCCCAACTGTGTTTATTGCTTTGTGAGTTATACATGATAAATACTGAACAACAAGTGATGATTCACATAGTCAATGTGATAAGATAAAGATGAGACCATACTGATCTATTGACCTCTAGATGACACTTGTTGTAACAGTCTGATGACTAATGCATGAATACTCATCTGAGAGTCTTACAACTGATAACGTATGGTAACTTAAATGACTTAAGACATTTGACAGTCTTGTACGGTGTCAGCTTTCACTTTCAAATTGAAGTTACATGTAAGCTTTCTGTGTCCTTACTTTTTTAGCTTGTACTTATACAGTAGATATCATCACTAGTCTATCATGGTGAAAGTTTAAGTATATGTACTACTCTGGCAAGCTAGGCTTCGGTTTACTAAGCTAGCCACAAACTACATGTAAAACTTGTAAAACTTAATTGTTTTGAGTGGACTTTGTTTTAATAGTATTACAGTAGGGTTGATAGTACAACTCTGGCAAGCTAGGCTTTGGTTTACTAAAATAGCCACAAACTAAAACTTGTAAAACTTAATTGTTTTGAGTGGACTTTGTTTTAATAGTATTACAGTAGGGTTGATAGTACTACTCTGGCAAGCTAGGCTTCGGTTTACTTAAGATAGACACACACTTAATTTTTGTGACATGTTGATATGGGACATGTAATAGAGACATTGAATAGATGTTGGTTGAATCATACGGTTGCTTTTTTGATGGTCTCTATGATTTGGTAGAGTACATTTTTTTTGCGGGGTGGGGGGAAGGGGAGGGGACTATCTTGATCATACTCTCTTTATCACAGAGTAATTACGTGGACATGTACATGTATATCACGTAACAGATATGCCATTGCCACCCACTCCAGTAATCTCATATCTGCTGGCCGTTACATACAACTTATATTACAAGAAATTCAGAAAACAATAAGTGTACAGTGGTTTGATGACCTAAACAAGGAAGTACAAATGTATATCCCCAGCTATTTTTTTTGACCCACCCATTCTGTATTAGGCCTAAAATGAATGGTTACCCTACCCAACCTAGTTTTTCACTGCCGGCACACTAATTATGTGAGAACCTGGGATTGAAACCCTGGCCTTCAAGAAAGGGTTTCAGTGACTAAGTTTTAAGAATGACGGCAATCCATTCTATACTTTTTGTTTTCTGAATTTGTTGTATGTAAATGCTGGTGGCCTATTATAGTACAGTATAAAATTCAATCCAGTTATCTTATCAGTGGAGCTGTATGGATTAGATAAGATTATTCACTTGTTCTGTGTCCTTGTTGTTGTGTTTTGTGGTTGATTGGTTTGTTATGGTGACATGCT